>NC_046334.1:0-252500 GCF_000738735.6 Corvus cornix cornix | reverse complement strand
AGACATTCCTCGGTGTCCTACCCACGTGGAGCACGAGCACTTCTGCCAGAATTGTGATAAACAAGGCATGTGGTATCCAAATGCCTCTGTTGGTGTCCTGAGCCTGCACATCCCTGAACTGGGGCTCTGGAACCGGGCTGCACACAGCTGGTGCTGGGACTGGAGCCTCATGTCGTGTGGAGTCTCTGCTCATCCCATCCAAGGGCTGGGCTTAGGGTGCTGCCCACCAGCACAGCACTGTAAAGCCTGGGGCAAGCAGAACATTTTTATTTAAGAAAAAGAAAGGAAAGAACGCAAAACTGAGTGAAGGTGTTCTGGAGGCTTCCTGCTTCAGCTGGCTTGTTCTGTTTGGCATTTCTCAGTTCTCTGTTGCTGGGCACATCCCCAGCAGAATGATGACAGTGCCTCCCCTTCCCCTGTGCGCTGGGGTGATGAAGGCTGCGTCCCTCCCTCCTGCACCACCGTGGCTCCTGGTTTTCACCCCGGAGAGCCGGGGGCCCAGGTGCTGGGGCAGCCCCCCCCAAGCCCCATGCACAGACAGTCCCCAGCATCCCAAGGAACACTGTGAGCACAGCAAACACACAGCGTCTCTCCGGAGGGGCAGCGCTGGGATGGCCTCAGGTAACAGCAGCTCCTTTGATCGGGCTTGTTGCCTTCAGCCTCCAGCTGCCGGCGACGTTCCGCTGCCTCTGAAACCCTGTTCACCCGTGGGCAATATCCACCTGCTGCAGTCCTCGGAGCCAGGCAGAGGATGTGAAACGTGCTGTTTGGAGTGCCTGCAGGAGTTACTGGAATAGCTGATGATCAGCCTGCAGGAAGCTGGGAGTCTGGGGGAGAGTGTCAAGGGCCAGGCAGCACTTCCAGCAACCACACAGCCTGCAGAGCCGAGCAGTCCTCAGCTGAGGACAGGCTCGAGTCCTACCAGCCAGCTCTGCTTTAAAACAACACAAAGACCTCCCTTGAATTACTGGATTTCTTTTATTTTGGCTTGGGATGAAACTCTGTGTCATTGTCAGTGACGTTTTTAAGCCTTACATGGACACAATTAAGTAGTAATAGCTGTAGCAAGACCTAAAGAGACAATTCATAACAAATAAATTACATTACGATTTAAGCTTCTTTCCTTCACCCAGAAACACTGAAGACACATGTTCTTAATAAAACCATGTATCTTTAAGTCCCCAGGTAATAATGGATGCAAACATTTTTCATGAGTTCTCCTGAGCTTTGAGATGGCAACATTTGCTTTTTACCCCTCACTCTGTGTGCGGCTGGTCAACCTCTAATTGCTGGAAAGTGCCTGGCTTTGGGGGTGGCTGTGCATTTCTGGGCTACCCATCCTCTGTGGGTACAAGTGAATTGGGGAATGTTTATTGTTTGACCAAGGTGCTTCAGCACATGTTTAACTTGTGTCTTTGGGGCTCAGGCGTGTGCTGAATGAAAGATTTTTGATCGTGAAATGTTTAAGCACTTTCATGTGGCTTGGCTAACCCTGCACCATCCTTTTGCAGGCATTGCAGTGCCTTGTGGCCCAGCTGTCTCCTCTGGACCTCCGGTGACCCGGCACAGCCACCTTGTGACCTGTCAGGTGACAACCATGAGGCACAGCAGGAGGTGATGGCTAAGGTAGGAGATATTCCAGTCTTATTTATACATTAAACACATGGAAAAACAGATTAACACCTAAGCACACAAACACACGTTAACACTGACTTGAAGCACACAAACAGATGCAAACACTGTGATTCCAAATGTGTTCCGGGACATCCACCTTTCTTCTCATGGCTGGAACAGAACAGTGATCCTGTTTGAGCAGCGTTGGACTGAAGAAATTAAGGTAAGAGGGAGGGGGTTTAAAAAAAAATAAAGCAGCTTGTTTCTGTGCACGTGCCTTTGTTACCGCCTTTTGGATGCTGTGATTTCCATTTTACTTTGTGTCTGTTGCCAGTTATGCAGAGCACTGGTTCACTGTGAACACTTGTCACAATGTGTGTAATTTCTTACTGATGGTGTCCAGTTTGTTTCAGTTAAGATATTTGTGGGCGAAGGTTTTGTTCAGATGTGTGTTCAAGACCACCTGATTTGATAGAGACTTCGCGCAGGGTTCAATCTGCCCACACTGCACTTGGCCAAGAGCTGCTCCGCTGAAGGCTTTGAGGGAGTTCTCCTCACTTATTAGTCAGCCTGTCTGAAACAAATAAGATTATCACTACTTTTTGTTGAAATTTAAAACCCTGATATGGCTGTGCTTGATGGAGGGAGAGCAAGTTCAACAGTCCTTGTTTCCAGTGTTCAAGCATTCACTTTCACACAAGGTGGTGTGTGTTTGAAAATCAGTGTGTAATGTTGTGTGTGCCTCACTCCCCCGAGACCAGCTGCAGTGCCTGTTTCAACCAGTGCACAGTGTTCCTGGAACTGGGACCTCTTTGTGACATGGGGGGCTTGGACCCCACACCCTGTAGGCTTCTGACAGTCCTTCTGACAGTCCTTGTGGGTGTGGGGTCTGGGAGAGGAGACCTTGGGAAATGCCTCTTGGGAAAGGCCTGCTGCTGTTACAGAGGTGCTGAATCACACAGGAATTGTGCAGGTAAGGCTTGAGGTACCCCAGTGCTGGGCAGGTGTGGGGCAGGGGCACAGCCTGAGCACGGGCTGTTGGGCAGCTGAGTGTGCTGAGCTCAGGGCAGGGCTGGGCTGCCTAAAACAGGTGGTGTGTCTCATTTACCTTTTGCAAAAGTATAAAGAGACAGAACTGTACAAGGTCCCTCCTAAAGGGAGGTGTATCAGCTTACCCCAAAATCAGCTGTGAGGTGAATCTCATCTCAAATCCTGGGACACCACAAAGCACTGTCCTTAGAAAGCACACTCTTCCTCTGACAGAATGCAAATTAGTTAATAGTTTCCAGCAACCAAAAATGTACTAAAGCATGATTTGAGCAGGAAGGAAGCCACCAGCAGTGCTGCCACCTCTTTGACAGCTCTTCTAATCACCATAGCTTTATCAAGAAGTGTTAAGTTGTATTTTTTTATTGATATTTAAGAATAAATTCTTACAACATCATCTCTATAAAAGGTTCATCACAGACCAAATACCACTCTAACCTTTTAAGCTTCTACAGTAAAAACTGTCGTCTTTATTTATCTAAGTTTGGGAGAGATACAAATGTAATCATAACCCCCAAGGCAAAATTTTATGGCAGTTTTCAGAACTCCTCTCTATAAAAACTACTCAAAGCTACCAACATAAAAGCTCCCAATAAAATTTGCTTTAGATCCTAGTCATAAAACATGTATTTTTTTCCCTGATCCTGGAGCTACAGGTGTCCAATTGGCAGCACTGGTCGCTGCCAGATCCCCTGGCAATGCTGGGCTCTGTGTACCTGCTGGGTCAGGTGGGCAAGGAGGGGCTGCTGCACCCCGAGCTGTGCCTTGGCTCATCCCAGCACAGCCCGTGGGTGCCTGTGGGAACCTGATGCTGTGGCTGGTGGCAAGCATGGGCACAGGAGGTGTGGTTAGACCATGTCTGAAGAAATTCTGGAAGTGAGGGTGATCTTTGGGTATGTAAAGATCTGTACAATAATAACAGGCTGAAGAAGAACATCGCAGGCAGTAATGTAGAACACAGGACTCTGTTACTTGGCTGTTTAAGCGTTGGGGATCTGCACTTGCTTGCAAGACCGGTGGCCTTCCAGGTCTTACTTTGGTGACATAGGAATCCATGCACCAGAAGTTGCTTTTAGAGTAAAGGTTCCTTACTGCTCTTTCCATGTACAGTGTTAGCAGCAAGTAGAAAACCCTTTATTTACATTTAGCTGAGAAACCTAATCCGGACCTGTGTGCAATGAGGCTGGGCTGGGCTGAGCTGGAGGGAGCCAGGCTGGGCTGGGGGGACCCAGGCCGGCCTTGTTCTTGAAATGCAGTGCAGGAATAAATCTCTGCAGGCTTTAGTGGATTCCTGGCAACTGACGGCTCATGCTTTATCAGCCTACATTAATTTGCTTTTACTGTGCAGGGTGGATTTAACCCCGATACCTCACTCTGGATGGCTTCTGTTCAGAGACCCGAACTTGTTCTTCTGAATTCAATTAGGAGAAAAGCAAACATAGCACAAAGGTGCAGCTGGTAAAGGAGAGCACAGGCAATTCCCAGATGCGAAATAAAAAGCACAGCCGCCTTCTTTGGGGTACATGCCTCAAAGCATCCCAGAAATGTCATGATAAGTAAGAACAACTTAATGTAAAACTGTGCTTGGATGCAAGTATTTTTCTGAGGCAAAAATACTAGTATGTTGATTTCTAAAGCTGCTTTCTTCAGGGACTGCAGGAGGCTGGAGGTGGCCCAGAAAGCCTCCACGTGGTGGCCCACATCTTTTGTTTGCAGGCCTTGGCCTTGCTTGTCATTCCAAGCACCTGCCACGTGCTCCGACTATTCTGTAGCTGGGAAATATTAAGTGGTTGCTGGTCTCAGCTGATGGTCCTTGTGAGGAGGGTGGGGAGCCCACAGCCCCATCTTTTGGGAAGTTTCCTGCACATGGTGCTTCCCAAGGGCTTTTTCCTCCTGACTCCATGTGCTCTTCTGCAGAGATATCCTTGGGAGCTCTCGGACTGCCAGGAAGAGGCAGTCAGGGAAATCAGGTAGCTCCAATAGCTCCATAATGTGTGTAATAAAAGCCATGATTCATGACAGGGATTTTCTGTTTATCTTAAAGTAGACTTTAATTACAAATCTGCCTTCCCAGTTGTGTGTGATGTCAGGAATTGGCTCTGGGAGCATTCCCAAGCCAGCTGTTAGAGCTGTGTTCCTATCTCCCTGTCTGTGCTCCATTGGAGAGGCTGCTGGGTACTTCCTGTCTGCTGGGTCTGTGATTATTGGTTATTAACTCTGCTTTGTGGGCACTGTCTGACACAGGAACTTCTCCCCAGTGCCTGTCCTGAGTTATCACTTAGCTTAGGGCTGTTGGGTCATTCCTGTGTCCCAGCTAAAAAAAGCTCTATTAAGGGTGTGTTGATGAGAAAGGTTCAGAGAAAGGATGTTTTTTCTTGTCTGAAGGACTGACAAAATGATACTTTCTCTGGCTGCATGGGCAAAACTACACAGCAGCCACCAGGTCTTCTTTGCCTCCTGTCTTCCTGACAGTCCTGGGGGAGCCCGAAGCACAGCGTATCCCCTGAGTCCTAAATGGCCTTCAACAGCCATGTCCCGATGAAGCCAAGTTTAAAATCTGTACTAAATTAATGAGACTGTTCTTTGTAGTGGCAACCATCCATACACTCCTTCTTATGGCACCTTTTAATTATTGTTACTAATGATAGAGGTTTTGGGTCACTGCTTTCAGAAAGGAGCAAACCAGGAAACTTGTTTCTCCTAGAAACAGGCATTCCAAGCTCTGGAGGCACAGGCTCCGAGGGCACAGCAGATATAGGGGTCTTTGGCCAGTGCAGTTTGGGGACCCAGGGCTGTGTTGACTCTGCGTTTTGTTGATAAACAGAGCCATTCATTCCCTGTGCCTTTGTACCTATTCCCTCTCACAAGCTCCAAAGGCGTTTTATTTTCCCTCAGTTTTGGCATGGGATCAGCGGGTGGCTCTCCGCCTCTGATCTAAGTAAAATAGTCACGATTTGAGGTGGTGCTGTTCGCATTATTCATTGCTTCTGGCAAAACAAATGTTGATCTTAAAACATGGCCATTAATATTTTGATGAAGTAATGAAACCACCTGCATTTTGGGCAGAGCCAAGGTGCTGGGTGAGGGGCCTGGCAGCTCACAGACCCAGGCGAGGAGGCCCAGTGATGGCAGGTGAGAGTCCACGGTGGCATTCCCAGCCTGGAAGGTGGAGGTGCAGGTGGATTGTCACCATCCTCTATGTCCTGTTCAGCTGCTGCTCCAAGGGAGAGTGGCAAAGTCCCAGCCCCCAGTGCTCCTGGGCAGAAACAGGCCTTTAATGGTTTTGGTTTCTCTTGTGAAAATGAATGTATTTGTAGCAGAGTACGAGGTGGCTGACTCTTGTGGGCATTTATCCTCACAAGATTAGGGAAAGGGAGGAAGAAGCTGTTGGCAGTCTGTGCTTGCACTGAGCGGAGGTTTCTGTGTGAGACTTCTGAAGCTATTGATGGCCTGAGCTCCCCGTATCTCTGCCTTACACGGGGCTGTCAGGCACCTTTTGTGAAGGCTTGACAGCATCATCAATACTGGCATTAGAGCTCCTTGTGCAGCTTATGGGGATGGGATGGGTGTGATGGATATGGAGCCATGTGAGAAATTGGGCAAGGTCACTGCCATTTTTTTCCTGGCTTTCACAGAGGCCCGTGTTTGCTTTCCTCACACAGGGACATGAATTGATTGGTGCTGCTGCGAGTCAGTTGGCGGGATGAGTCAGGAACTCCCAGGGGCTCTGCCGGATGGACGGATCGGGGCGGATCCAAACGGAGCTCTGGGACTGCTGGGATGCAGGGAACCCCTCCAAGGCCATGTCTTTGGGATAGACAGTCTGTGCCCATGTGCTCTGTGAGGTAGAATGGTCTGACAAATTGTAGTGCCCACACAGGGCACTGCAGAAATTGGACTGTTCAGTCTGTTCTCTGATCTCCAGTTTCATTTTCCTTTGCTGCTGCTGCCTCTGGCTCTGGGAAGAGAAAATGATCCTTCCCCAAATGTCTCCCAGTTGGCACCTGGAACCCATGCAGTTCATCCAGATCCTCATACTGCTCTCAGAGGGCTGCACCCGTCCACTCGTGGGGCAGCAAGAGTGGGGAGAGCAACCATACTGCAACTCTCAGAGTCTCTGTGGAGCCCTCACTGCTCCAGCCGGGAAATAATCTGCACCAGACTTGTTTCCTGGCACCAGCCAGCTTCCTTGGTGCCAGCTCCAATGTGTAGGCTGGCACATTGCAGGAACAGGGAATGGGGGGGGGGGGGAAGGCGTGGCGAAAGGAGTGGAAACTGTTCTGGCTCCATCACCTCTGCTCTGACGTGCCCTGGCCCCTGACAGCCCTGGCTCCATGGGGTGTAAAAACATCCAGGACAAGACATCCCTCTTTCCTCTTGGTTTACACCATTTCCTCGTATTCTCTTTGCTGATGGTCCTTATGGACACAGAATCCACCACATCCCTGGTTAAATGCAAATTATTCCCATTCTGCCAAGGACGGTTCATAGCGGAAGTGGGAAGTCGCTTCCACTGAGCTGTCCATGAAATTCCCCCCAAAGCAGCTCCAGTTGGGAAGAGCCAGTTTTATGCAGGTTAGATTTGGCTGTGTTCCTCACACGCCAGTGGAGGTGCAGCAGCGTGTGCAGCTGCCGGAGCCAAGGCTGCCACAGGGACCTGACATGGGCGTGAATCCCCATGCTTGTTTTACAGTAAAGGTCAGCTTGGTGCTGCTCCACGTGTGAAACAGGATTTGCCTTGAGCTGTGTTTTTAGCACCTCTCGAACATTAAGGTGCTGGGGCCATCCTGCAGTAGGACGGTGAGCCTGTGGGAAATGGCCTTTTGCAAAATATTTCCACAAGGTTTTTTAATGCTCCCACTCTTTCCAAATGTGCCCCGGTTGACCTGAGGCACAGGATAGGCAGCAGTTGCAAGGACAGCGTTGGAGTGGGACGTTTCTATTGCACCAGAGCTGGGCTGTCTGCTACAGAGAGGAGGTGGGATCCTGCCTTATCCTATTAACTGTGGGACCTTCCACCTGGAGATGAAAGAACAAAAGCCTGGGCAGACAGTTAATTATAGCTTCAGCTTCACAAGCAGAGTTAATGAATTTTAACGTGCCTCAATTAATAACTAATTGGGTTTTGCGCCTCGGCTGTGAGTGGAACTGGAGGGGTGTCCAGGAAAAAAATGGTCCAAAGATGAGAGATTTTAATTGAAATACTGTAGGATTCTTGTATAGGGAAATGGTACCTGGTGTTATTGTACAGTCTGAATGCAGAGGGAAATTAAAGGGGAAGTTGTTTCCAAGAGAAAACAAGTGGCAGCATTACTGTGCCAACAAGACAGAGCATAGTTTTGCTACCTGTAGTGTACAGTTTGGAGAGTCCCCAATTCCTGGCATTATTGTGTCACCTGTAGTGTGCAATTTGGAGAGTCCTCTATTCACAGCATTATTGTGCCACAGGGAAGTGGGTCCTGCAGGCACATCAGGATGTTCCACCTCAGAGTTCCAGGAGTCAGAGAATTTAGGTAGAAAGAAATGATGCATAACATAAATTTTTTTGTTCTCTAGGCTGGAATGTGCCTGGTAGTGCTGTTGGTCTAATGAGATATTTTATGTCTATTTCTGTGGAAAGAGGCTTATTTTTAAGCCTACAGTTAGGAGAATGTCCAGTGTTTTGCTGTGATTAGCGGTAATTCAGGCTCTGGTGGGCGAAAGGAAATGACCAGAGGTAAAGGTAGCAGAGGTTGAATAGTGTTTGCAGTAGTTTAAAAGAGCAATAAATCCTGGAGAGTGCAGAAATAGAGGAACACTCTGCATCTCAAGCAGCAGAAAATTGTTGTCTTTTGAATTTGATGCTCTGAGTGTGAAGGAAGAAAGGAAAATATATCTATATGCCATTTTCTCCTTCAGTACCATTTCCAGGGAATATTTATCAGCAGCCTCAGCCACCAGGCAGGAAAACACCCAGAAGCCAAAGTGCAGCTTTAGTTTGTTTTGTTTTACTCTTTCATTCTTCTGGGTGTATTCAACTCCCCTCAGAGAGAACATGGATGGAGTAATAAGAAAAAGAAAAGAAATTAATTTATTCAATGCAGCATTGTCAGGCACCGACCCTCCACCGATGACTATTTACGCCGGGCTGCTCATCATGCCCGTCACAACTGCTGCACAATAAATAATAAAAGATTAAAACCTTAAACCTGGAAAACTTAGGAAAAAAATATTAGAAAATTTTATTTCGGATTATAAAAATCCATGAATGATTTACTTTAAGGGACAATTTCATTGCTGCCATGTGCAGGAACTAATGATCACGGAGGGCTCCGGATTGGTGAGGAGGCTGCTTGAGAAACATAGTCATGGGTAGGTGATAAAGTCACCTTGCTCCCGCGCTGCCTCACTGTCACCGCAGTGGCTTTCACCATTTGTTACAAGAAAATGATGGGCCATGTACATATTTATACCTGGATGGCAATAACGTTGGCAATAACCCTCCCAGAGCAAGCCACCTTGTTTTAGGGAGCCCGGCTCACTTCCCGATGCCACCAGCCCTCGCCCTGCATGCAGGGAAGTGAATGGAGCTTGGGTGATGGACGTTTGCAATGGCAACTATTCTTTGTCACGAAGGATGTTGCTTAAACTGGGATCAAGTGTCGAGTGTGCCAGGTTCCCCCCCAGGTGCTCCCATGGCACCCCCTCAGTGAGGAGATGGGTCTGTAATAATAGCCTTACGGTCCCCTCTGCAGAACAGCGTGTCTCCTGGGATTTGGGTGGCTGGAGTGTGCCTGGCTGTGCATTGCCCTCACGTAGAAGTGGATTTGTGCTGGCTGAAGAGCTGGTTCAGCAGGGAACCATTGTCTGAGTTTTATTTTGTGTTTTTAAACACCCACACACACTGTGCAATTAGCTCATTTGTGTCCAGGCTATTGTTGGGCAAAGCTGTCAAATGGAGCACCAATTGATGGTGCCAAAGCCTAGAAAAAATACACTTAAAAGGGAAAGACAGCATAGGGTACAGAAGGGAACTGGCCGTGCTTTGTGGCACAGAGGGAGACACTTGTGCTGGTTGATGGAGGCACCTGGGAGGTTTAGTAAGCCCCGTTTGGAAAACTTCTGTGTGTGTCCCAGCCTATCATGATCCGGTCATTAAAGTTCTTAGAAATGCCTCTGCCCAAATTAAGATGCAAACAAGACTATATGCCAATATCAATAGTACGGGTTTTATTTGATAGTAAATATGAAAGAGAGAGGAAAAGAGAGAGAGAGAGAGAGAGAGAGAGAAAAATAGAAGAGAGGTGGGGGGACAGAAAGAGAGTGACAGAATCTGAGTAAAAAGACTATCACCGCTCCGAGGATCCCACTGGCGTCTTGCTGATCCTCTCCAGCTGGTCTTCCTGGTGGTGAAGGTCCCCCAAAGCATAGAATCCCATGGGTTAATATATGCTCATGCCAGGTGGCAATGTCCAGGTACGTCCCCCGCCGGGGGGTGGGGGGGCAGTCTCTTGCAACAGACTCCAGATCTGTTGTATCCAGTGCAATCCTGTGGTGCAAGGCCTCTGGGGGGGCACTTCAGGGAGTCTTTGATGGATTATGACACCCTCTCAGCTGCCTCTCACGTGTAAGTCCCATGGATGTGGCCTGTGGGGGTGGGGGTTCCACAGCTGGGCCAGTTTGTGTTAGGGAGGATGGGTGTTTATTGCCTCTGACCAGAGGCTACACCCAAAACCTCCTCCCCCCTGTCATTTTGTGGGGGGAGTCTGTGTAAACCTGGATTCTGCGGGCTGTGGTCTCCCCCACCCCAAACTCAGCCAGAGGTTGAGTCTCTTAGCACGGCTTCTGGGTTTGGTTCCCTTGTGGATGCATTCCTTTCCCCCCAGCCTTGTTTGATTTTTCCTAGGCCTGAGTGATTGAAGCATGGGTTTCCATTTATCTAATCTCCAGTCCAAAGTTCCAATCAGGCATCCCTTAGGGAGGGGTGGTCTTTATACAGTTTAAAACTTTATATCAATGTTTGAGGCATGAACTATTTCAGTCTCTGACACAGCCCTCTTTGTTGTCCATGTCTTGCTTCATTTATTCAGTCTAGCATATACTAGTTCTTACTCTTTGCTCCAAATTCAGTCTTTGCCATTTATGTGCCTTGATTTTCAGGTATTTGCCGTGTTTTACCCCAGTCTCTCTGTGTCCAACTGTCAAGTTCCTTGTTTTTGGTGACTAATTGGAGTCTGTAGTTCTGGGTAGGGTGCCTTCTTTCCTTTTCTGTTGGCCTCATGCTCAGGAGATTGCTAAAACTTTTCTGATTCTTCACTACCACCTTCTGCTGAGAAACAGTCAGTGTGAAATGGTAGGAAAGAGGTTGTGAACTTGATGCTGCTGTGATAAGCAAGTTCCTTCCATGGGGTGAGGTGACAGCAGATGGAGGTGTTGGGAGACAGTCCTGGTAGCCCACAGGCTCTGGTGCAGCCCAGTTCCAGCTTCCCCTCACCCTTTGAAGTGCATCCAGGCTGGGCAGCGTTTTGGCACCTGCCTGTGGCTGCACAGAAGGGGCTGGGAGCGGAGCCTGCCAAGTCCCGGGCCCTGGAGGAGCTGCCAGCCTGAGTCCCACAGGTCACCAGCCATGCATGCACAGTGCCTGCTCCCTGTGCGTGTCTAGCTCCGTGTCCCGCAGCCCAGCTCCTGGCTGGTGTCCCCGTTCCGCGTGCCTCCTCCCGAGGGGGCTGCGGCCAGAGGACAGCAGCAAGGTCACAGCCGCGGCAAGTTTGTCAGGCAGGGTGCACGAGGGGACCGGGCTGGCTCGGCTCTCCCGAGGCATGGGAGCCTATGTGAGGGAGGTGTCATGGAATGCTGGCTCCTGAGCCCAGAGCAGCAGCGTTTGCACTTGGAGGGGTGTGAATGGTCACTCGGGAACCTGTGATTTTCTGCGTGGCTCTGGCTGATGCTCCTCACACCTCGGAGATGACCGGGCCACGGGGAGGGCGGGCAGGGGCGATGGGCACAGCCCAGTGGAGCTTGGCTGTCGCACGGAGGGAACCGGAGCAGTGCACCGCGGCCACCGTGCTTGTCACTGGAGCCTGCCAGTGTCCTTGATTCCAGGCCCGGGTCAACACGGGCAGGTTCCTCTTGGGAAGCACGTGCAAATTCTGGGCTGAGGCACAAGGCTGAAGGCATCTCGGAACTGCCGTGGGCAGGCATGGCCGCCTTAGGACATGCTGCTACTTATCTTGAAATGAGCAAAGGAGAGTGGGAGACCCTTCCCTCGGCCTGCTGGCCACACACAAATTGCATACAGGAAGTTTTAAATTTCAGTTGAGAATTGTTTGTGGCACGGCTTGTGTTTCTGCTGGTCCTAATGAATCACTGCTGACTTAATTTATCAGTGTTAAGTGTTTTGTTTGTCATTTGGAAGTTGGATGTGAATGAAGATTTCAAGGCCAGCATTCCGTGTTTTCTCTAAGCAAGTCTCCACATCTGCATTCACAGGGCGTAAACATGCAAGGTCCTTTCATGTGGCCAAGCTGCAAGTGCCATTCAGAGCCAAACCAATATGCAGCATATTTTTGTCCACATTTCTTCTGCTTCACTTCACACCTGCCAAGCATTTCAGGAGAGGCCCTTGGTAAGATCAAACAATTCCTCATGGGCCGCCAAGCATCCTTCCCTGTCAGTTGCTGTCCAAACCCTCCATCCCAGTTCTGTACTCCCCAGAGCCCCCCCAAACCACACACTTTTGGTTACCTGCAGAGCTGACAGCTGAATGCATTGTGTCCCTGTCAGCATAGGGTGGTTTTGTGCTTCTGTTCATCCTTTAAAGCTACTCTTCTCTCACCTGCACTGGTGGCTTTGCCTCACAGTCCCTGGCTGAGTGAGCCGCTGCACGTAGGACACCTCGCACTAGATCAGATAGAGTATCAGTGGCAGAAACGTGAGATTCAGACAAGGCAGTGCTGGTATAAACTGGTTTTGTAATGTATCCCACCACTCTGGTGGAGAAACTCTCACAGGCACTTACTGTAACCACGTCTGATACTCATGTAACTTAGTCAGATCCCTTGGGGATTTAAACTGTATTTGACATGAACTGGAGTGAAATGGATTTCCGTTCACCCATACAGACACTTCCAGCAGTTTAACCAGCTCAGTTTCGAAAGTGGTTTTAGGGCATGGGATCTCAGGCACAGCTGGGGGAGATAGAGAAGGTGGGGGAGCTGTGGTGGCTGAGGAGCCCAGAGGTGACAGCCGGTGAAAGGGATGGTACAGGTACCTGGGTGCTCAAGTCCAGCATAGCTGGCAGGTGCTTATCACAGCCCAGTTTTCCTGAGAGGAATTTAGGGCTGTTCCTGCACCCTCATGTGGGCCAGCACACTGCGTGCTCAAAGCGCAGCAAATAGGAATATTCTACCTAAAGCACTTTAGGTTCTTTGCGTCGTTACTGTTCTGATACTGAGCAGAGATTTACGAGGTACTCCGAGGTGGTGATTGAATGTATCTGTGCTTCAGGACCTAATCATGTTAGCGGGAATTAAATAGGGGATTTTTAAGAGGAATACCAACTCTCCAGCAGTTGCCACAGTTGTCAGGGATTCTACCAAAACCCACAGCAGAGCTGCATTTATTTCATTTATTTTGATATCCAAGTCTCCTTAGGTAAGGAAATGGGTTAGATAAAATATTTATAGAAGCTGGAGAAAACATGTGCAAGTTCCCTACCCCAAGAAAGATACTGCATTGGATGTAACAAGAATTCCTGGGTTATTCAGTGTTTTACTCCCCTGTCTCATTCCTGCTCTGTGCAGAAAGAATTTCTCCTGTGTACATGTCAGGAGGGTGTCAAGCCAAAAATGCCATCAGTGCCTGTGGAGAGAGAGAGGGCACTGGTCCGCACTTCCCAGCATGGGGAATCCCAGTGAATGGGATTGGGTTAAAGATAGGAATCGTGTTCTGTACCTACTAGCAGGAGGCAGAGCTTTATTGCGCATTGATGAATACCCCGAGCTAGAACAGTTTGTAACCCATGAGGAAGGCACTGCCCTTGCTGCTTCTGTTTTCTTCCTGGTATAAAGCAAGTGGGTGACTTAGAGGCCCCACAGAAGACCTGCAGATGTGTGTTTGCCCTGTGGATCTCTCAAATGTGATCTCGGTTTCTATCTAATTTTGGTGGGGTTTTCCTCGTGGAATCAGAGCTCAGGTTTGAGGTCAGAGCTCTCCTTCCATTCGTGTCCATGTTGCTGGCTTCCCCAGGGCAGCTCTCCTTCCACAGCCACTTGGAAAGGAGAGAGCCTGAGCTCTGCTGTCTTGCCAGGGCCAAAGAACACATGGGGTGACTGCCAAAGCCAGACATGTGTCACTGTCGCATCTCCTAGCATGTCCCATCCATCCCCCTGCCCCTGGAACAGAAGAAGATGGAAGTGGGGAGCAACGGAGCGTGAACCCCTCCCCAGGAGCCCTGCCGCAGCCAGGACAGAAGCTGTTGAGGCTGTACCACTGCCATGTTGTCCCTCCTCACGGAGCAGATCCCTGGTCCTGCTGTCACCATTGGCTCTTGGGAAGGGGGAGCTTTGTTTGGATCTGTGAGCTGGGAATTCCCATTCTAAAGGTGCTCTTGACTTCAAAACACTTCAGAGCACTTTTCCCACTGCTATTTCTCAGCATCTTTACACCGGTTTTATTCGCACCATTTTTAAGAGCAGCAACTTTTATATAGGCATGAGTTAGATTTGGGTTTTGCTAAAGGCTGTATGGAGACATCCCATTCCTTCCCATCACTCCATGTATACTTTGAAGAGCTGTGCTAATTGTTCCCTTTGAAGAGTCAAACCCCTGAACTTCTGAACCACCACTTTGCTGCTGTCTTGCCAAAAGCACTGCCAGGTCTATGTCTCCTAAGCTTTCCTGACCACAGATCGCTAAAGCAGGTGCTCATGTTCCATGGTGAGTCATTCAAGTGCTACAAGCTCCAAAATGTGGGTGTGGAGGCCAGTTTCTGGGTGTAGTAACTGCTGCATAACCCCACATGGAGTGTAGGGACTGCCTGGCTCTCGGGGTGATCCCAGAGCTGGCTCCAGCCTTGTGGCTACAGCTCAGTACTGGCTTGGAGCCAAACTACAAGTCCAGCAAACTGGAGGAGTTTCAGGCAAGGTCCCTGCTTGGCCTGGCTGAGCAGTAAAGTTGTTTCAGCTTTTCTCTCACTCCACAGGCTCTTAAGCTGGAACCAAAACCCAGGAGGGAAGGAGAAAGGTGTTTGGGTCACATAGGAGGGGGTCCGAGTAGCTGCAAAAAGCAGAGTTGCCGTGTTGTCTCAGTGCTGTGCTGGCAGCCACTGCTGGGCTCTGCACGCAGTTTTCACAAGGTCCCTGCATGCGGCTGACTCACTGCAGCCACAGCCCCTGGAGCATAAACAGCTGGAGCAACTTCCAGCCCAGAGTTTTCCAAATTATCAATGTTCGTGAAAGGAAAAAAGACACTGAGGGTTTTTAAGGATTTGGCTTTGTAAAAGACATCTGGGTTGGAGGTTTGTGTTACCTCATAAGCATCTGTATGTTTTGTGTGCTGGTATTTCATTGCATCACCTGGCTCCATCTTTGTGTTTGGATTTCCCTCCCATGTGCCTTCACTCTTGTCCCTTTTTTACCAAGCCTTCAGCTTTCCAGAAGGAAAAACAGTTCATAGCCTTTGCAGGCACTCCTTAAATGTCCCCCACCTCCTCCCAGCTGCTCCATTCTCTCTTGGCTCTGCTTTAGGGATGTTTTGGAGGAGCTGGGAGGTGGGACCTTGTAGGAGTTACAGGCAGATAAACTCTGTGCAGAGAAGCCCTTTTCCACAGAGGTGGAAAACAACAGCTTCCCTGTGTGGAAGTGGGGGGAAACAAATCCTGACTTTCAGCAAGGTCTTAAAACAAATCCCAAGAAACTTCCGTCAAACCAGTGACACTGGCTTTTCTCTCATGCCTGTTCCTCAGAATGATCAAGTGCTGTAAAAAAAACAGTTCTTGGAAAGGCGGGCTGTGGTAACATACTGGGATTCGTTTTGCCAGGCACAACTAAGGGCGTGACGTCACCTCTGTGGTCTCGCCACTGGTGATGTGCAGGAATTCCTTGCCATTGACTGCACCCATAATCCGCAATGTGCCAGCCAAAATCCCAGCCTGGCAGCAGCCCCCTGCTTTCCATCATGGAGGGCCAAGGATGGAAGGAACCAAACCTGCTGCATTTGGTTTACAGGGCTGGTCATTAACAGAGCCCAGCTCTGGTGATTAACACACAGCACAGTGCTGGTGCAGGGCCCGATACAAATAAAAGGTCTTTGCAGTTATAATGAGATATTCATGCATGGCAGCTCTGGATATAAACTCAGCTTTTACTATGTGCTTAGCTATGGGAAATGGAGCAAAACAGGGCTGAACTCATTGTGTCCCACCTCAGCTGCATTTCACAAATAACGGCCTTCGAACACCCTCGTCAGCAAGTCCATTTCCTGTGGCTGTCGGCAGCAGTTCCCAGGCCAGGTGTCCTCCGTGCAGACAAGCAAGCCAGGGGTGACACGGCACAGTGGGGAACAGTTGTTAAGTATTACTATAGCCTGTTTATGGGAATGCTGATGGTGACAAGGCATCGGGTGTCTCACACTTTTTGTCCCTGCCAGGGGAAGGGAGCTCTGTGGGGGGAGGCTGTGGTGTGCTGGGGGCAGGGAAACTGAGGCACCCTGTGACCAAAGCCACTGTATGTCCTGCAGCAGAGTTTGCCATGGCAGGGGAAGAGGAAGGCTGTATAGTACCTGGTGATGTTCCTCCCAGTCTCACACTCTGGCTAGTGGGAAACGGGGGGCAGAAGGCCAGTGCTCATGTAAGAGGGACCAGGCAAAGGAGGGTGACAGCCTTGTGGCTGTGTCACTCAGGTTTGCAGGTGACATCCCTCAGACCTCCCTGATTCAGAGACTTGCAGCTCCTTCTGGTGTCTGTCTAGGCTTTTCTGTTGTTTTCTTGGGGTTTGGGGTGGATGTGGGGCACAAGTAAGTTCCTTTTCCAGCTGAATTTGCAGCACAGAGCCTGGCATCTTCCACACCATTTTCCTGTTGGAGTCCTTTGCAGAGTGAAGAGCCCTCCCTGAAAGGCTGGATGCTTTGGCACTGCTTCTATTAGAGGTAGAGGTTTGCTGCTGATAATTCTGCCACAAATTCAGAATTAATCACAGCATAATGGAATCTGGTAGTGCTGGTTGTTAATTCTCTATTGAGTCTGCATCCCCGTGTTTGTTCTCATTTGTTCTGATCAGGGCCATTGTCTCTAATATTGCTGCATAAAGGGTAAGAAATAAATCAGCGGTGTTTAGCTTTCCTAACCATCTGCTCTGGCTCCCATCCCAAACTCAGTTTTTAAGTTGGGCACAGTTTGTGTGATTTAGCCTTGTGACAGAGAACGTCTCATGGGAGAGGAGGGAAAAAGCGACTCCTGATCTCACTCCCGGGATCGATCATTCCAGGGACACTGCACTTGAACTCACCAGGTTTTTGTTGTCGTGCCTGTGATTGGGCTGAGCTTTGGCAGAGGTGCTGAAAGGAACTTCTGTCTCTCTGGAATAATGGGATTAATGCTTTTAGCAGCAGTGTGTTACTTGGAGGTGTAAAGCCCTTGGTTTGGCTGTGGAGTTTATGCGCTTCGGTGGCGTTCGGTCCCAACAAGGTCGGTCTCCAACCTGTGTACGCTGTGATGCACCCCTTGGGTCGTTACTGAACCTTCCTGTGGAGCGCAGCCAGTTGGTTTTAAGAGGTGTTGTTAATGCAGTGAAATTCAGGGCATTTGGGAGCTGCTGCTTTGCCACAGATGGGACATACATCTTGTAAACTATAAATTTTTAAAAATTATTTAGCATCTCCATTGCTGTGTGGGCCATGTGGCAGCAAGCATGGGATAATTCCACAGCTTTCGTTAGAGCACACATCAAACATTTAAAGTCCACGGGTGGTGTTTTCAGGAACTATTATAATAATTAGGAAAGGAGAATGGGTTTAATAAGAGTTGTAAACAATGATCGGCAGCCAGACCCCATCCCTCCCTGCAGACCCATCTGCACGGCACATCTGGGCACATGGAGCAGGGAGCAGCACATTCTCGCCTGCTCTGACGCTGAAGGAAGGTGTGGGGCGTCTGGGGTCACTCTGGGACATAGCAGTGATAAACTTGAGGAGAAAAATCTGTAAAATACACAGAAAAGCCCAACCATACCCTTCCAGTAGACACTTGTGCTCAGTCTCCTGGCAGCTGTTGCTGTGAGCTCAGGACTCACAGGCACAGCCCTGCGAGCCCTGGGCTATGCTGTGCGGGCACAAAGGGATGTCCCCACCAGCGAGGACCCGGGGCCAGAGCTGGCAGCCAGTGGGATGCAGCATGGCCTCACCCTTCTCAGGGACTGGGCACAGGGTGCCTGAGCCAGGCTCTTGTGGTCAGGTGCTGCTGCCCCTCTGGAGCCTGGCTGATAGATGTCTGCAGTTTTTTGGTGCAATTCAGCTGTCAAGATGAGACGTGAGAGGTTAAAATCGTGAACTCCTACTTGAAAGTCATAATGGGCGCTTTCATCTACTTAATCGTGCCGAGCAATGCAATCCCTAGGAGCAACTCCTTGCAATGGGGTACACTGTGGTGTGGGAGGAAGCTCTGACAGCTGGAAATCCAGTCAGGCTGTGTTGACCGTGAGCATCTTCTAAGTGATGAGAAATCCCAAATTACACCTAGCGGAGGAATATTCCGGAAAGAAGGTTCCCATGACTGAAGTTTGATATTCCATGCGCAGCAGCCATAGTTTGGATTGCTTCCCATCCATATGGGGTAGTGTGGGGTGCTTGTGCTCAACCACTCTGGTCCCCACTCCCTGTTGCTCTCTGCAGTCCTTTGGAATTCCCTGGTGACAAGCAGCGGCTTTGTTCAAGGTGAGGAAGGTGCTTGTGTAAGATAGTGTGGAGGCGAAAGACGGTTCCAGTGCGCCAGCGAAGAAGCTGTCGAATAAGTATCTGCTTGGTGCAGCTGCATTGTTTGTCCCTCCAGGTGTTAAATGGGCAATGCTCGAGTCGGCAGATCTGTCTTGTCGTTCCATGTTCTATGTGGGTTCAGGCTCTTGAGGAAGCAGCCAAGGTGCTGGCCTGGGAGCCACGGGCTGGCTCCAAGCACCTCTGGGCTGCATAACTCCCACCCAGGAAAAGCCCCAGTTCAGGTGGTACTTCCCTCCCTGAACACATCCCTCCCAGGGCCAGGGTCACAGAAACACAGCTGTGGTGACCTGCCAGTCACCGGCCACCTTCCAGACAGGCCACCAGCCGGGTCTCAGCAGGGAGCTCTGCTGGAGCCACCACTGGCTGTCACCATGCTCTGCCACACCCCGAGGCGCACTGCCAGGCAGGGGTCACCGTGGGATGGGGGGAAGCACCTCCTCTTTGGCTTTGAGCTGAGGGCTCCTCACTGGGCCTGGCAGCCAGGCTCCAGATCCAAGGAAACAGTGTAGTCTCACCTGGCCTGTGGAAGGGCGAGCTCCCCCATGGGGGCAGACACCCATGGCTGGGGTCCCCTCTGTGTGTGCCCCCACAGTCAGCCCGGCTCCCCAGCCTGGCATAGGGCAGCTCTTGTCCACTGACCTAAATTGAGGCTGAGCAAAGAGAGCAAGCAGCTGCCCCACTGCTGCTGCTCTGTTTTCAGCACGGCTCGAGCTTCCCTAATCCCCTCGGATTTTGTATCTACCAAAACAGCTTGGGCCCATCAGTAAATTGCAGTGGCATATGGTCCAGGTTTATGAGTAATCTGGCACATGCTGAAGGCAAGGAGGACGTCATCCTTCAGCAAATACAGAAAATATTGGGGGGGGGGGTGGTTATGACTGTATTTAATATAGTTGATGAGAAAGCTGTGAGAAATGTTTACCTTTGAAGCCAGTCCTGTTTGAACTTCAGCTGCTGGGAGGAGCCGCTGTGTAACAGGAAACACACAGAAGTAACAGGGGAGTCTCATTGGTCCCGCAGAGGTTTTGTCACTTAAACTGATCGCATGGGTCTGTGTGGGGTTGGAGGGGAAAGCAGGCCTGGGTGGCATCAGCCACGCTAGATACAACCAGTGCCACATCAGCCACTTGGAACAGTCCTCGGCCACCTCCCTACAGGTGAAGTTCCTGTAGCTGGGGCATATGCCAGAGGCACAGCTTCATCCCTGAAGAGAGGAGGGAAGTGCAGTTTTGGCAGCTCTGGGAGGAGGAGCCTGATCGTGGACACCTTGGTGGGCCTGACCTTGTTGTGGTGGCAGTGGATGTCCCAGCATGGTTTCCAGATGTTCTCTGAGGACACAAGAAACACCTTCCAGTGTCAATGTACTCAGCGTTGCCTTCATCAGGGCAATTCACCTGAGGAGTGCCCAGGTCCTGGTCGAGGAACCCTCTGTGCAGTCCTGCCTTGGCAGGGAGATGAAGCTGTGAGTGGTTTGATCTGCACTAGCCAGTGTGAGCCCTTCTGTGAGGACTGGGGACATCCCTGGACTCACCTGACATCCCTTGGAGACATCAGAACTGGGACATCTCTGGGAGCAGGAGGACACGGAGATTGGAAGGGCTGTGTTGGGTTAAATGCTGCAGCAGCATTGTGAGAGCCTTTCCTTGGCCCCTGATTGCTCTCTGTAGCTCAGACCAATGATGCTCCTTTTTCCAATGATGCAGCTGGAGTGAGAGCTAACAGCTTCTCTTCTCTCCTCCCCATTCAGCTTCTCTGGGCTCTGGAGCCCCATTCCACAGAGGGCTTGAACTTCCTTTCACTCTTCCCAAAATCCATGTTTCCTCAGTATGTTTGGAAGCCCAGCTACAGGAACCTCACTCTTTCACAGCCTCCCTACACTGTGTAATGCTTTGGCAGCACTAAATGTTTTCTTTGGTTGCACAGACATGGCTGTGTTTGTGATATCCAAGGAGGAGTCATCTCCAAGGGGAGGTGCACGTGTCCTGTCCCATGTCCCTGGTCGGCAGCATGGAGAAGGAGAACACGGTTGGCTCCGAGTGCCACTCTTCTCCTGCTGCCAACTGCCACTTGGAAACACCCCAAACTTCAAGGAAGGTTTCGCCTCTTTAATCCAAGAAAAGGCCTCAAACAGCTCACAAATAACTTAAACCTTGGGCTTTCAAAACTTTAAACAGAGCCTTTGGGACTGTATTTGTTCAAATCTTACATATCTTGGTGGCTCAGATTTTTAGGTCTTTGCTGCAAGCTTTGAAGCAACACTGCAGTTTAACAGGAGCTTTGCTTTTTAAGTGGGAACTGATTTTTTAAGGCTGGGAATTATGTGTTTTCTGTCTTTGTTTTGCATAGTCCCATTTTGCATGCTGGAAACTACAGAAAATATCTCGTGTTAAAGGATAGGATGCAGACCATGTGATCTCAGCAGCGAGATGGAGCAGGGTGCAGTGTTCCAGTGGGCGTGGTGTCTTCTGTGGGACCATGCAGAGACATTCTGCCACTGCTGGGGCAAGTTGCTAAAGCCAGGACCTGAAGTTTCCTGTAGTCCTTGGAAATCCAAGTGCATCTGCTCACAGTTCTTATTTTAAGTGTGTGTTGACAGGATCTTCACAGGCTCCGTTGCTTTGCTGCCGGTGGCATGTGTGTGCCCGGATGGATCAGGGACAAGTCCCCCTCACCCCTCCAGGTCGCCCTGGCATGGCAAGGGCCCTTGTTGCCCCTGCCCTGCTCGGTGCCAGGGACAAGGGCATCTTAGGATCCTGTGTTGGTCTGTGCCTGGGAATGCTGAGCCGCATGTCATGCCTGGAAAACAGGCCCCACAGTGTCCCCTCACGCTGCCACTGTCATGAGGGAGGGCACGGCTCCCTTGGAGGGGCTCGCTGGGATATTCCAAAGCAGTTTGGGGAAGGGCTGAGCCCCAGGTGTGCAGCAGAGCTGTGGTCTGCAGTTGTCCATGCAATTCTCCTCTGCTTTCATGTGGGTGCAACGCCACCAGGTGATCTTTCCAGCTGTGATGACAGGACATCTCAGGTGTTTCTTCTCCAAGATGTGGCAGTGGGTGGTGGTGACTCAGAGTCTGCATTTGTAGCCGTGCACAGGCAGTGTCCTGGTGTCTGGCTGCTGCTGCAGGACATGCGCTGGGCCCTGAGAGCCGAAGGAGTTAAACTGCTTCCAAATAGCCCTCTTCATGCTAATAAAGTACCTTGGAGCTGGTCCAGCAGGCAGACACCTGGGTATTATCCAAGCATCTGACACCCCTAGAGAACCAGAGCCTTGATGAGCTTTGTACACTCTCAGAAATCTTGGAGAAGAAAGGAGGCTTTCCATAGAAAATGGATTTTCAGGGCCAGCTGAAGGACATGATGTTCAAGATCATTGCTTTAAAATAATTTCAGCTGCAGTTAATGTGAAGCAAAGAAGAAAAGAAAACCCAAGACAGTGAAAGGATAATTAATTCTGAGTTGGAGCTGCAATTTGGAAGGGCTGTATTGTGAAGTGACCCTTTTCCAAATGATACCTGAACTGGCTCTTCTCAGAGAGCCCTTTGCAGTGAAATGTTGTGTTGTTTTACTTTTATACTGTACGTTTGTTCTCCCCTGGGGTTACAGAGTGACCTTGAGTTCAGCCTTTCGGAGAAGGGCCCAATGTAGTGAGGAGGTTCCGCAGGGAGCCCCGGCACAGGCTGGGCTGAGCAGAGCCCTCCGGGGCCAGCCCCCCTCTCCGTGCCGTGGCAGGATGGTGCGTGGCTGTCCCCTGGGCTTTTGGCACCCCGCCATCCATCCTGCTTTGTTCCTCCATTCTCCCCAAACCACCACAGTGTGCACCCTCATCAAGAGAAGTTCTGCAGAACCCGATTTTGGACCATGGAGCATCCCTTCGGAGGGACACAGTGTCCCCACTCCCGGGGTTTCACCCCACAGAGCTCTAAGGCAACTTGGATCAATGGATCACCCTCTCTGGCTCCAACCTCCTCTCGCTGCTGCATCTCCTCCGTTCCTAGCACATGTTGTACTGAATTTCTCCAGAAGCTTCGAGATGCCTTTTATGAGGAGCTGTTCCAGGGACTGAAGCCTGTACAGAATATGATGTTTATTACTGGGCAATTCCAATGTAATTTGGAAAATATCTATTTCTGGCCTACTTGCTCTTCCTCAGCTTACAGAGAAACCAAATAAAAAGCATCAAGGCCAGAGCTCTAATGAGATTCACATTTTGGACATCAGATTAGTACAATAATGCATTTCACACTGTTGTTTCCTAATTTGCCTAATCAAATAAAAGGAGATGAAGCATCACAGAGCCCAACCTCCCCGCTCCAACAAGGCAGCGCTGAACCCATCACTTGGCGCTTCAATTAATTTTCCCCACACAGGTTGGCCAAAGCACATAATTTAATCAGCGTCTTGCAGCTCTGTCAGTAGACACCATCTATCCCAGGGGCTGGCAATCCCAGGCAGCTGTCCCGAGGAACCACAGAGTGCATGGATAGCCTGGAGAGGTTTAGGGAAAGAGGGGAGGGCATCTTGGGCTGCTGCGGTCCGTGCTGTCGTGGCAGGGTATCGAGTGCTCACGTTCCGTGCTGTGCTAAATCCCAGGTAAATCATTGCTCCAGTGCCGCAGTTGGAGCAGATGGGTGTCCCTGTGCCCTCAGGAGATTGTCCAGGGAAGTGAGGGCTGTTGCTGGAGCTTGGGCAGGTGGTTGGGGCCAAGGTGGGGCTGGAGTTAATGCTAAAACCAGTGGTGTGATCAGGGAGGAATCTCTCCGTGACTTAGTCATGTCTTGTTACATCCTGAAATGGGCAGGACTCGTGCTCCAGGTACATCCATGTCCCTGAAGGCAGCTTAGAAGCAGCGTGCTGTTTGGAACAAGTTTTCCTAAATGCCCTGCTGAGCAGTGCTGCAGGGAGCTGGGAGCCTTTTGGGTGCTGCCCAATTCACCACCCAGAACAAAGCCGTTCAACTTACAGAACCTGAGTGCTGAGACCTGGGGCCCCTCTCCTGGCTGTGGAGCAGACCTGGGAACCGCACAAGTGCTGCAGGATTGGTGCCATTGCAGATGCTTTTCTCCTACAGTGTTTTGGAGAACTTACCAGAATTTGAGACTGTGCTTTTAAAGGAGAACCAATCAATGGGTTGGGTTTGGGGTTTTGTATAATTCACAGAGAGTCAGGAATGGCATTTCAGTGCTGGTGAAATCAGAGTAGACCTAAAAACTGTAGTAAACCCCCCCCCAAAGTATAAAACCATGTTTGAGTTCTGTTTTCCAGAAGATTTGTCCTGGGCTGGGCTGTGCTGTAGAGTACATCCAGCTTTGCAGGTGGGATTTTTGCCTCAAAAGGTGCATTTGTTTCCAGTCCCAGTGAGGATGCCTGTGATTTGTTGCAGTGGGCCCCTGGGCCCTCCTGGCACATCCCAGAGCTCCCCAGAAGGCAGGAGCAGCCACAGGCCCCAGCAGAGCAGTCCTGTGCATTCCCGTTTGGGGAAATAAGCTCATTTAGAAAACCGGGCAGAGCAAGCAACTGAAAAAAAAAAAGTGTGAATTAAATAATACGACTTTGGTGCAAACATGGAAATCAGGTCTTGCTTTTCCATAGGCTGTGGAGCCATCCTTGTAACACAGGAAGAACCATTGTGAGTTCACTGCCAAAACCCAAAAAAGTTATCAAGTAAAGGCAGTTTCTTGCATCCAAAGTCCCTCATTATATTAAAAATATTGCAGCACAAAATTTACAAGTGCATCACAGGACCCACTTGCACTGTTAAACAGATGGCACCTACACAGGACCCAAAAATATGTAACAATTTTAATTGAGCCAGTGCAAAACAGATTTGTGAAATGAAATAAAATAGGACATGCCAGGTCTAATAAGGCCCTCCCTAGAAATTGTGACATTAGTTTTGTAACGGCATAAGAGGTACTCAGAAGCTGCTCCTTAGCAAATGAAGGACTGCCTTGACTTGCTCACTGCAGCCTCTGAAGTTCCTGCTCAACACGTTGTCCCTGCTGTGGCTTTTCCTGGGAGCACTGTGCTGACCCCTGTGGCCACCTGAGGCCGTTGGCCCGGTGTCCTGCTCTGGGGTGGCTCCATGGGCCAGAGCCCTGGCTCTTGGTGAGGACAACAGCCAAGCCCCTCACTTTGGCAGTCGGGAAGGGGACTGTTGGCTCTGGCCACTCCTGAGCTTGGTGTCCACAGCAGGTGGGCTGTTACCTGTGCCCATCCTGCTCCCAGAGCCACGCTGTGATGCCCATTTTGGATGCCTAGCAGTGCATAGAGGGGAGGTCAGAGCCGGGTCCGGCCTCCCAGCACTGCAGAACTGAGCTCCCAAATTTCCCCTCAGTGGCTCCTCTGGTGAAGGATTGGTTCCCTGAGCTGAACTCCGAAGGCAGGTGGTGCCAGCGTCTCTGCTGCTTCCCGGTGAACTAAGGAAAACAGCTGTCCTGCAGCAGGCCAGGGTTCCTGTAGTGATGAGGCAGCACTCAGTGACGCAGGATCAAATGGGGATTTTTCCCTCATTGATAGCACTGGATTTATTCACCTTTCCCTGCAGTCTGAATTGTGACCGATAAAAGAGCCACTTCTTCCACAGCTGAAAAGGGAGGTTTGGTCTGAAATGACGTAACACAGAATTCCCAAGTTCCTCCTACATGTACAGGAGAAAGAGCAGAAAGAAAAACCTAGAACCTCCTCTACTTAGAACTCTCACCTTTGGTTTTTCCTTGGAGTACGTCAGCATGATTTGAACCATGAGGACACGTTAAAGGTGACAACAGTGACCGGGGCAGTCTGATGCCACCACAGGTTTTGCAGAGGCCAGACACCTGTGTCCTGGGAGTCTGTGAGAATCCCAGGAAAGGGTTGCAAACCCATGACCTGCGTGAGGTGCCATTGCTAAGAGGGGTCAAAGATAACCTTATCTTTGCCACTAAACCCCAGCATCCCCAGGAGTGGGAATGCATCCCCATGTGGGAGTGTTCCAGTGTGATGAGGCTGAGTCAAGTGTGTACAGTAGACTGCAGCATGCGAAATGCAGAGTTGTGGTGTCACATTAGGGATGACCAGAAGAAGAGGGATGTAGCACAGAAATTTCCTGCAGGAAAATCCCCAACAGGAAATTAGTACCGGCCAGCTGGGGCTGTCCTGCAGTGCGTAGGGCTTGGCATGAGTCTGCATCGCAGCACTCAGAATTCCCTTCCATTTCACCTTGGATCAGCCTGACGCAGCTCCCCTGGGTTACACATGGCAGGTTCATGCCTGATGAATGCTGTAGTTCTTGTTAAATTGAAAAAACTGAAAGGGAACATGGCAAAATTAATTTTTAGTCCATTTTAACTCTAGCCAATTCATTTCTGCTATTTTCAAAATGTATAAAATAAACACAGCCTTGTTGTATTGAGGATCCTCTTGTTCCCATGAATCCTGCCTTACCTCGCTGGTGAGGGGAGCCACTCAGGGTTGCTTGGTGGCTTTGCTGGGCTCTTTGTACATGGCTCTTTAGGGTTCTCTCATGCATTCTGAGCCCTCCTGCCAAGGAAGTCTCACTGGTGTCATCTGAGTCAGTGGATTTTATTTTACTTTTTATAAAAAATCCTCTTGCCCCCCAAATTATTTGTGACGGACATTCCACACTGTGTAATAAGGAAACTCTCAGGTATTATCTGCACCAAAATACCAAGTGTAACATGCTGTGATACTGTGCCAGTTAGAAGGGAAAATCCATGTAGAGACCGAGATCTGGTTTTGCTTGGGATTAGCCTTTCTGTGAAGAGCTGCTCATTCCACGGTTTTCAATGGACACAGGCAGAAAGGACAAAAAATGGTCAGTGAATTTCTACTTCTGTGTCTCAGTTGGTTAGGAATATTCTCTGAGAGGCAGCAGATAAACGTGAGGGGAAAACCCTCTTCATCTGCATGTTGTCCTGTTACACAACGCAGCTCGGAATGCGAGCTGGTGCTCCAGTGACACCTCGGAATGTGTCATGCGTCCATGGAAAATGGAGGAAAAGTAAGAGGGTGCCGATTGTGTTTGAACCTGGCATCCGCTGAGCTCAGTGCTTCCACCTGTGCCGCCTCAGCACCCTGAGGAGCAGTGCAGGACCTCACCTATGTCCTGGCACACGTGCCCTGTGTTGGCTCTCGGTCTGGCATTGGGCTGGAGACTGCACAGAGGTTTAGTCAGGGGCTTCAGCTCAGCCAAGGGCTCGCTGGTTGGGCTCTGTGGGTCAGACGTCCCCAGCCCAGGGCCAGTGCCACCCAAGCTGTGGTTCTGCAGCGGCAGGGCATCGCTGCGGGCACTGAGTGGTTCCGGGTGCATGGCTGATGCTCTGCACGGCATGAGCAGCATCCCTGTGGTGTTCAAAGGGTCCTCCCTGGCTGTGGGCAGTCGGGACCCCTGGGTGCGGCTGTGGCAGCTTTCCTGGCCACACTGTGCACGGGAAGGTGGGCTGCCTCTGGAAGCCAGTACCGTGGGTCACCATGGTGCTGGAAAACGGAGGTCTGAGCTGTGCAGATGATGGGGAGGCTATGGGGGAGGAGAAGACGGAAATAATGACTGAAACTTAGATAATAATTTTATTTATAGTCTAATGTGCAGACATGGCTGTTGCTGATGAGGCTACCAGTGACATAAATAAACTTAAGCAGAAGATGTAAGCGAGTGGATAAATGTAAAGGCATCTTTGGGCAGTGCCACGGATTTGGACATGGACCAAGAGAATTATTTCTGTCCCTTGTGATTCCAATGAAGAGCACAAAGGAGATAATTAGCCCAGGATGCTCCGCATTGCTCTTTCCATCTTGCGCACATTCATGCCCACCAAATGTGAAATGTTCGCCTTTTCCCCTCCGACGTGATGGTTGTTGAACTTATTTTTAGTGTCATTTGATAAGCCTCCCTGCTCGCAGAGAGACATCCCACTGACCCAGCCACTGGTCATTGTCTATACCAGTTCCCATCAAAGCGGGCGCGCTTTGTCAGGTTTCGACTCGAATATCCATTCTGCCTCTGAAGTACAGTATCGAAAGTGACTGGATCATTTGAGCCTTTTTCTTCAGCTGCTCCCTCCTTCCTCCCCCACAGTGTTTCCGCTCACGCTAACATAATTTGGCATCGTCGACGTGACACGACACTGGTTTTTCTAAAAAATTATAATACATACATTGTCGATGTTTGGTGATGGCCGGCGCTCCCATAAATTTAATTTCCGAATTGATGGAAAGAGGTCTTTCCCACTGCGGAATCGTACCCAACGCTTGGCGCCCCCTCCGCCACTGAGGAATGCACATACAGTAATAGGTCATTCAATGTCAAAAGGCATAAAAAAGATGAGCAAAATCTTCACAGGCTGCTGCTTGCTGTTGCCTTTAATTATATTAATTAAACTTTGAAATTCTCATGCAAAGAGAGTTGCTGGCTTGTGACGCTGAAGAGCCCTTGGAGATTTGCGGGGGGAAAAACCCTGAGATACCAGCTTAGTGGCTACTGCTTTTTTTAATCTAAAAAAAAAAAAATACACAAGCCTACAACTGCTAGGTATGTTTATAGATGATGATGTTTCATGCGCTACTGAACTGTGAATGCAGGAAAGGGGAAAAAACCACCAGCCACAGTGTCAAGGTCTTGAAGCATCAGTCCCTCCAACTCGGCTCAAGATCTCTGCTTACAGGCTGTCTTCCCGCGGAATAACGCTCTAGTAATTCCTTCCTGTCCCGGGTGCATAATGAAAGAAAGGTGTCTTCAAAAACTAAAGGGCAAAGTCTTGCTCGCTACCGATACCTCGAGGCATCCTGTCTACATTTTGTCATGCGTGTGCACTTTTCAGTGTTAGAGTGACAAGATTTCCAGTCAGAAGGCTCCCGTAAGGCACAACGGAGGGAGCTGGCGAGGGTTGGGGATCTGACATGGCTCTGAGGCACTCGGCTCTGCGCCTGCTTAGCCTGGTGGGAATTGTTATCCTGTGCCCATGGCGAGTAGTCCCTGTGTAAATACCACGTGCCTCCGCCGCAGCTGAGGAACGCTGCGTCTCCACTAAAAGCACATTGCATCCTGAGAATCTGTAGTCCTTAAAAAACAGCAAATAACAAAAATAGAAAAGCATTCTCATCTTTGGTGGCCGTGCGGTCCCTTTGGTGGTGCACGGAGCCAGGGACACATGGCAGTGCTGCTCTCCGGGGCATGGGCAAAGCACCAGTGCGCGGTTGGAACGCGGGCTTCCGGAGCAGGGATGCAGGAACCTGCGGAGCTTGGGCTGGACGATGGTCCAAGAGATGCAAGGAAGGGCTCGGTTCTCTCAGCTGGGTAGGACAGTGGCAATGTGGCTGTCTCTCCTCCTGGTATCTGCTTCTCCTCCTCTACTGAGAGGGAACTCGGGTGAAGTTGATACAGCGGCCCTGAGGGAAGAGAGAAGCTGTTACTGGTGGAGTAACACGCAGGCAGAGGTTGCTGGATGCTAGGAGGCTGTAATTGAAATTCAGATGTTTGGGAAAATAACAAACCCATGAAAAAACCTTTTAAGAATTAATGGAAATTATCCAGAGTGAGGCACCACATTTGCCTTACAAATGCAGGCTCTAGGCAAGCACAAGGACACGGACGACACGTTCTGACACTCCCAGGCCTTCTGTGAGCATAATTCACAAACTCTGGGAAGCTGCAGTGAGCAAACCCAAACCCATCTGACCGTGGGAAGGGAAGGGCATGGGGAAGGCAGATCCTGCTCCCAGATCCCCCCTAAGCCAGGTCCTCATGCAGTGAGCACGTATAGATGTGACTGTTAGCTAGCAGAGCTGCTGCTGATCTGAAACTGCATTTTATTAGCAAGAACCCCACCTCTGCATCTACAAACTCTGTATTTAGGGTCTGTAAATTGCTGTGCGCAGAAGGAAAAGGGGTTTCTCATGATGCCATATCCAAATGGACACCATTCACCCTCCATAAAGGGGCACAGGTGGAATCCTGACAGCTTTCGATGCAGCAGAATGAAACAAATCCAACAGTGAAATCTTAAACCTTTTTTATTCACTTGGAGCTCATTTAAATGCCTAAACTCCCACAGGGTCATGGGGCATTAGAGTAGGGTGTGCTGCCTCAAAGCAGCTCTCTGGCACAGCAGCGATTCCTTCCCTTTGGTCACAGGCATCTGTCAAGGACGGTGCCACGCGAACAGTGCTGGATTTGGAGCAGGCAGCACTGCTTCTGCTCTGAATCCTTATTTCTGCTTTAAGACATGCACTGCTGGAGGGAAATTACTGCTTCCTGCTCAAACCTGGGAGATTATGGAATTGCCAAATGAAATCTGGGCTGGATTTCATATTCCTGTCATTCATTTAATTTGATCTTCAGTTTTTCTGGGTATCAAGGAGGGTGATGGCAGAGAGTTATCTGGCATGACTCAAGCAGGTCTTGGCTGGCATGAGAAGGGCAGTGTTCTCATCAAGGGGTTTCCTAATGTTTCAGTTCTGTCAGCTGTGTAAGAAATATAAAACCGGTGAAAAGGTGGAGACAGGAACTGTAGGAACTTCTGGCTGCCACCATCTGTATTATACATGTAGAAGAGATGCAGAGAGATAAATCATGGAATCCTTTAGGCTGGAAAAGCTCTTCAAGCTTTTTTTCACCCAGTCCAATCATTCCTCCAGCACTGCCAAGGCCACCACCATGTCCCCAAGTGCCACATCCACATGCCTTTTCCTGCCAGGATGAGTGGTTCCAGGCGGAGCAGGGCGAGAGGAGAACCTTAAGCAAGCACTGCCTGTTCTGGTTCCCCACTCATGCCCCACATCTCTGCCCCCAACCTCCTTATTCCATGACTCACGGCGAAGAGAAGAGAGAAAGAAGTTGTGTGGTCAGGCAGGTTGCGCATGTCACTGGCAGGGAAGACACCCTGAGCTGGGGAATCTCAGAACCCTAAGATATACCAGCTCTCCAAACGCTCTCAGCATCAGACAGTAACAGGTAATAACAAATACACTGTCAGTTTAAGTGGGAAATTCAACCATTTGCATTCTAGATAGGCAAACTGAGGCAGGCAGAAAATAAAAGGCTTGTTGTTCACTTGTTAGGGGTTTATCACTTCAGATCAGTATGAGCTGCAGGTTTTCATTACTAGAAACTCAGTGATGTGACCAACAAGCACTTTCTCCTGCAAACTGGTGTGGAGAAAAAGAGGCGGACTCATGTAAGTCCTTCCTCTAAAGGCATCCAAAGCCTCCCATGCAGTGATATCTGTGTCATCACTGAGACCAGCTTTTAGAAACAGAATATTAAATTTTTCTTCTGATTAATCTGACCTTTACAGAACGAACTATTTACTTAAGTAGAAGCACTGTTTACCAAACATTAGTCTCACCAGTCTGGTTTTGGCCTTCCCAATTAAAACACGCGTTCTCCATGTAACCAATTCCACCAATGCATTCCCATCCTGGTGGCATTGCCAGGATACCCCAGTGTGGGGAGTAACTGTTACACTCGTGTCCCTGTGCTCAATTAAACCATCAATCCAACCAATTTGAGTTCTGACGTACCATGCCTTGTAAATCACTGGTTCATAAACCTTAACAATACCAACATGTAGTGAGTATGAAATTGCACTAAATTAGTGGTTTAGCACTACAGTAATTAAAAAATGAGTTATGCATGCATTCTGTGATCTTTGTAGGGAATATGGGAGCTGTCTCCACGCACCAGATCCAGTAGGGAAAACCCCACCCTTCATGCTCACAGACGCACCAGAGGTACCGTGGGGGAAGAATGTGGCAGGCAACAAAAAAGAGGAAAGAGATCTATAGCAAGGGGGGTTTACCTAAGAAGGAATTATTTTATATTACATCAAAGCCATTTATCCAGTTGTTGAATTTCTTTCTGAATCAAAGTTACAGGGAAAGGTGGAAATTCTCAGAGGGCACAGGATCTCAGGGACTGGGTGCTCGCTCACACCAAACCCCAGGTTAGAGCCTCACCTGGCAATGCCCGAAACAAGGCACCAAGAGGGGCCTGCAGGGGCAACAGTGAGTCTCTCTCCAAGCCCATACGGCTCTGTGGCCCGTGCTGAGGGCAAGGGGGGAAGAGACATCCCTTTGGGACAGTGTCCACCCTGGGCCTGGAGCTTGGCTGTTGATGGTGGCCAGCCATGTGTGACGAGCACTTTGGGCTGTCTGTGTGAGCAGACACATGCTGCTGTCCCACGATCCCAGTGGAATTCTGGGCTCCGGCAGGGGCAGGAGAACACGGCAAGGGCTCCTCTGGAGCCCCTTCAGTGTTCATCAGGAATTCAGGAAGGGCAGGTGAAGCAGGCTGGATCTGGGATGGGATGTGACCACACTGAGCCTCCAGGCTGAGCTGCTCCACCTGGTCTAAGGTGCTTGTCCTTGTGTATGACTGGATTCCTTTAGCATGGCCAAGTAGCTGGATCCGTGGGAAGTTTCCCTGGGCACTGCTGATGTGTTCAGCATCCGGCTGAGGACTAAGAACAACTGCTTTTCCCAGAGCAGCACCTGGCAGTGTTCTGCCGGGACAGTTGTTGCCCCGTATGATACCCAATGTCCCAAGAGCTTGGCTTCTCCTGGCCTGGGAGGACTGAGATCCCCACTGCCCATTGCTGAGACTCATGTGCTCCTACCTTGGCTGCAGTGTCCCATGAAGAACACATGCCCTTTTGGGATTTGGCATTGATCCTGCACTCCATGATCGGTGCCTGCAGAGCCGTGAGAAAGGAGAGGGCTTCAGAATAATGCCCCTCCTGAGACATGAATTGAACACTGTCATTTCTGTTGCCCCATTGTCACAGCACTACCAAAGCATCTTCCATCCCTCATGGGCGCATCCCTGCGAGCCCAAGCCTGCGTCCCCGGGAAGCGGTCTGCTCCCGACAGCTCCCCAGGGCAGCCTGCCCAGGCTGCTGCTGCACTTTGGGTCAGCAGGCAAGAACCTGCTTTACCTGATTCTGTTTGTTCTCACATGCACCCTGCACTTTGCCTCTCTGTAAGGATCAAAGTTGAGGGCAGTGTGTTCTTCCCTGTAGCCCTTGCACAAACAGACAGGACTGTGTACACCTTTTCCTCTTTGTTAATGTATGGGAACAGGCCATTTCCTGCTTTCCACACCTCTTCAGAATCATTGCCTCCCCATCTGCTGCTCACTGGGATAACAAATGTGCTCTGGACCTACACACTCATGTGCAATGGTGACAATAAAAGGGAATTCTGAGGGAGTAAAGCTGGGAGCGATTCAAACTGGGCACTGAGGTGCCAGTGCCTGGCAGCACCTGCCTCAGAGTCCTGTTTCCTTGCTGAATTGATCCTGGCACTTCCTCTGGGCAGTGGGAGCGGAACCAGAGCGCCTGTGCAGGGCCAAACCCCACTGTCTGACAAGACCCTCAGTGACCTCCCCATTCCAGAGGAGGCAGAAGCAGCATTATGTCCCCTGGCCCATCTGGGCACTAAAATTCCTCTGGCATTAAATTTGACCGCTCCTTCCCTGGCTCCACTGCCTGGGATGTATTTTAGGTACAACACTCACTCACCCCATAAATACCCACTGACAAGTGTACAGCGGAAGGGAAGTTTATTTTTTTTTAAAGATCGCTCTTTACTGTGGAGAAGGGCTGCTAACCCACCCCATCCTGTGCAGCTCTGAACAGCTCTCAGGGACTGGAGCTGGCATCTCTCTCCCACTTGCTCGTTGTCCCTCACAATGTGGTAATCCCTCATCCCGGAATCCCGGGACGCTCGGGGCGTTGTGGGCGTTTGAAACTGGTTTCCCACCCTGCTGACACGAAGCTGAGTGCTGTGCTGCTGGGCTCTGAGTGCTCAGACCTCCCTTCTGCCCAGGTGTGCTGCTACCAGCACGTTTGTCTGATGTCAGGCAAACCCATTGCCAGTTCCCCCTCTCACCTGTGGCACAGCCCACATGCTGCCATTCTGCAGGTGGCACCTGGAGAGGTGCCAGTGCACAGCCCTGAGCCATGACGTGGGAGTAGGGCTTTAACCCCTGGAGAGCTGCCTCACGGCACTACCTGCTGCTGGAAGGACCATTTGTCACACAGTTCATCAGCAATAATTCCTTAGAAGATGCTCCTGAACTGGTGTTACGGCTGCAGGCACCGGAATTGTTCCTGGGGCCACCTGAGGCAGCTTTTCCCCAGAATTCCTGAATTGCTGGCTGAAACACCCCTGACAGAGCTGAGGTGAGATCTGAGAACACCCCAGGGTGGGCTCAAAGACCTCCTGAAGTGACTTCCTAAAGTAACAACACCACCATGAAGAGAAACAAACTACAATGGAACAGTGCTATTTGGGCCCTAACAAGAATTTGGTTTTTCACTTTAACAAATTTTGCCAGCAGCTTCAGTGGAAAGGCATGTTAATTTGTGTATTTTCCTCAGATTTATGTAATGTAACCTCCTTAGCATGTGTGCGTGAACCACACGATCTTTCCCAGCAATCCTACAGTCCTGGAGGTCAGCTTCCAAAGGTCACGGGGTCTAGGGTCCAGGAGCTGGTGTCACAAGGGAACCCAAAAAAAGGTTGCTGTGAGGAGAAGGTGCCAGCACAGTTACAGGTGCCTCACAGCCACCTTCCACCCCTTGGACCTGCTTTAGATGTGGGCAGTAAAGGGCAAGAAGACAGGAGTAAGTTGTTTTAAAAGATAGTTCCTGTCTTTCGCACCTGATAAATGCTGTATTTTGGAGCACAGGCCGAGAAACCAAACCTGCCAGGGAGAGGTTCCAAAGAGGTCGTTTAAAGATGCTCGGTTGGAAGATTTTTATTTTTTTTTTCGGTGCCTGTGATTTAGATGTGTGTTTGGAGCAAACACTGAGGAGAGGAGGGCATGTTTATGTGTGAAATGCTGCTGTTGGAACCCGGGGTGGCTCATGCCCACTTCGTACCTGCAGCGCAGATGGAACTGCACATACCTGCTGCTGCCCTGGGAGCCAAGGGTATTTGCTGAGGTATCTTTAGTGGGCTGGCAGCTTTGAGGAAATGCCAGCTCTTCACCCACGAGCAGCACTTACTTGGGTACTGGGCATATGGACAAGTCAGCACAGCTGCTCTGTCTTGCAAGTGCATGTCACCAGGGGTGTACCCCTGTGGGACCCGGGTCCAGGGGCTCTGCAGCCCCCTGTGCTCTGTGGCACCCAGGGAGAGCCACCTGCACTCCACCTGTGTCCTGGTGCCCTGCACCCCATCGTGGACAAGGCGGAATAGAGATGGCACAGGGCTGTGGGCAGGCAGGGAATGGGCAGGAGTGGGTGCTGGGCTGGCGTTGAGCACTGGCCATCCTGCCCTGATGGGTTTGGGTAGTGAAGAAGGGAGGGATTTCTTTCCTTTGCCAAGTTTTCTGTGACTGCTGTATTCAGCAGTTCTCCAAATAAACTCCTGCCTTGACCGAGAGTGGTTGTGACAAGCTGCCTGTCCTGCGAGCTGGCCTTCCAGGGCTGGGAGGAGGGAGTGTCGAGCTGCTGAGCCGGCCGGTGAGCCTTGGGGGAGGATAAAACTGGCTGCGTCTGTAGCATCTGCTTCAAAAGGAGGTTGTGGCAAATATTTTATTCAGCAGAGCTGGAGGTCTCCTGTCTCTAGAGGGCAGGAGTTTGTTGTTTTCCTCATGCAAGGCAAGCATTGCTTATGCAAAAGGAAAGGATGTGGAAATGGCCTGGAGAGCCCCTGTTTTTCCAGCAGGGATCCTCTGGAGCGAGGGCCCTGGCTCGCTCCCCCTGACCCTTGGCAGTGAGCCTCCCTCGCTCCCAGCGTGCTGCCTCCCTGGAAGTACCTCCCTGGCCTGGCAAGGTCTGACCCGTTCCTGAAGGACATGCTCTTGGTTCTGCTGTGGGCGCCTGCCAATGGAGGGCTCTTCTCCTTCAGCTCTCCTTAGTCCTTGGAAGGCCGAGTGAGGCCATTCCACTGCCAGAGGGAAGGTGCTCTGTGTCCTGGCGCTGGCCCAGTGCACACCTTGCCCGCTCACGCCGCTCACGCATGGACACTCAGCCGCTCAGGCACGTGCTGCCAAAACCAGGACACATCTCCTGCCATCTCCACAGTGACATACAGAGCTGTCCCTGGGACAGCTCCCTCTCCTCCCATGGGACACTGGGAGGTTGGGTTGTGATTCTTGCTTCCAGGTGAAGCTCTGAGAGTCACACATGCAGCACTGCAGCACAGGGGAAAAACGGAAGTGAGGTTTTGTCTGAGACATGTCTCTGCTCTTTGAGCTCTTCCCAAAACTTCTGGGATGAATCCCTGCTATGAGTGGGGATCCCATTTATGTTATGGGGGGTCTCTACACAGACTGACACCAGGCGTAATCTCTAGTGCCAGTTTCCTCATGTCAGCATCCTAAACAACTTTGTGAGTTTGCGACATCTTTTTTAGGAAGAAAAGAAAGATAATATGCTACTATAGAGGCATCACGCTTCAAGTCTCGTAGAATCAATAATCAGCCCGCTGAAACCATAAATTAGCAAATCCTACTGCTGTGGAGCCTTTTTTATTTATAAGGACAAAGAATATCCAAAATATGGAGTTCCTAGGGATGGCACCTCTAAAGCACAAGTTAAACATTCCCATCATTCTTCCTTCTTCCCATCTGTGCAGCCACTGTGAGAAAAACACAATTTATCCTTCTCTGAAATCAGGCGTAGCAACAGATAAACCAGAACTGTCAGAAGACCCCGTTCTCCTCAAACTCCACTGCTCCTCTATTATGACCTCAACTTGGGCCTCTCCTAACATCCTTTTCCTTTAGGAATACTTCCCAGTGTCCTTTTCCTGATCAATGCTTTAACCTGGGCCTTTCTGAAGAGACACTCTCCTCTTCAGATGGCTCAGAGATTTAAGACCCACCTGCTCTACAGCTTTAGGTGCGTAAGTCACCCAGGGTCATGTTCTGAGCCTGTATTGGAGCAATGGCACAGCATTCAGACCCCAGCCCAAATCCTGGCCTGTGGATTATCCAGCATCTGACTGGCTTTCTGACAATGGCTTGTAACAAGAGAAGGCACCCCAGTTCTGTGGTATTCAGGACGCTATGGAAATAATTTTAAGCTAGTTATCATACAATTACTATGACCAAAATATCCACTTTAGAAATTCTGTGGGAAGATGTCAACCTATTTGAAGTAGTAGGCAGGGTTTAAGTGGGGGCTCTGAGGAGGAAGACTGGCAAGGCTGCGGCAGGAGGGTGCAGCTTCCTGGGGTTGTGCCCACTTGGCTGGGGCTGGCTCTGGCTCTGGAGACAGGAAGGGAGAGCCCAGCAGGACCCTCGTTCTGCATACACACACTGCACGTGGCAGCCCTCTAGATGCCACTGTGACCCAGCTGTCCCAGCTGGTGACAATTCAGTGCTGCTGACAGCAAGCACATGACCAGGAAGGACACGGGTGCCAGGCTGTTTCCCCCCCCCTCCACCACATCAGCTTCCCTGGTACCACAAGAGTAAGCTCTTCTTCCTGCAGACAAGCCCCCCAGCACATTGTTAGGCTTTGGCTGGCATGCCAAAGGGATTAGTAATTCAAACTTCTCAGATATTTAGGCATCCCACTCCCCAGCAGCATTCTCTGATTTTGTACTGCCAAGGCATTTGCTACGACTCCCCTGCAGGTGCCAGTGTCACTAAGTTACTGGCTCTGTTAATTTTTAGGCTCTGCTTCTGCTCCTGTGTGCCTTGTTGAAAATCAGGAACAGTTTCTTTAAAGGCAGCTGCATAATGGCACTGGGATGTGAAGGGTCCCTGGACTGCGCAGTGACAGGGTGCAGTCCGTCAGGGGCTCCTTCCGGGCCCCCCCAGCTGGCCCGTCACACACAGTGCTGGCAGCCGCCAGGATGGGTGCACTGGGCTGTCCTCTCTCCCTGCCTTCGGAATGCGGCCTGGGGCTGGAGGCTGTATTCTCTGAGATGTTTCTCCTCACTAGAAGCCACTGCTACAGGCGTGCCTATGGAGGTGCCCCTGTTCTCCAGCAGTCAGGACAGGTCTCCTGGGGGAACATGGTCAGGTTGCATTTCCTCCCTTCCCTGTGCATTTTTCTTGAATGTCCGTGTCCAACAACTACTGGAAAAAGGGATTTGGTGGGGTTTTTGGGAGAGCTCCAAGTGCTGAGGAGGGACAGGGTATTTATGGCATTTACTCCGTTGCTGTGCAGATCCCCTGAATCCCGGCTGCTCTGTGCTGTGTTTCCTCTGAGGAGCTCTCCCAAAACCCACAGGAATCAGTGCAGACTGCTGAGTCTGTTCTGGTTTTCAGTTCCCACCTTTGCCTTTCTCCCTTTTTTCCTTCGCTCAGTTTAATTTGTATAATGAGTGAGGGCTTTGGAGGGGCTTTGTTACACATAAACCCAGAGATGGTGGCATTAAGTGCATTTGCTAAATTAATAAAGAAATCTGCTCGTTTGCTGTAGGGTTCTGTTGTTGATTTGGGAACAGTGAGCTCTTGCAAATCTCAGCTTTCACCTTGCCAATCCCCGTATCCCTCTAAGTGCACTGCAGTTCCTTGGAACCTGTTGGGGGTTGGTGCTGGCATCCCTTCACTAGATCACATTTATGCATTAGTGCCATCTGTGCCTGCTGCACCTTCTGTGAGCCAGCCCGGCCAAGTGACTGGCAGTTATCTGGGACTGCACACAGAAGGAGAGGGAAGAGAAAGGGGGGAAGGAGGAAGTCAGTAAGGATGGCACCTGGGGCTTCTTGTGTGCCGGTGGGTCTGGGGAGCACAGACCTGCACTGGAGGTCCCTCCCTGCCACTGCTGAGTCCTTCCTGCGGCTTTCTCTCTGAATAAGAGAAGTAAATACCTGTCTCATGGCATTCAAACCAGTTCTCCCCGTCCTTGTGTTCTGGAGGAGAGACAAAGTGCCGGGACTTGAGAAAAGAAGCCGCTGCAGTCGGGGGACAGTGCTGGGCTTTGCACTGTGCGGTGTTTCCCTGAGGGCAGGGCTGGGCCCGAGCGGTGCCGTGGTTCTGTGAGCACTGGGGGCAGGAGGGAATGCAGGGGCGGCCATGCTGGTTTATCTATTGGCCGTCTGTTCAGGGTCTCTGCTGGTAAAAAAATCTCGTGCGTGAAACGACCTGTCAGGAGTTCTCCCCATCAATAACGGGACAGGAGGGCGTTTGCTGCTGTTCCTGTGCCAGGAGCTGAACTGCTCCCAGCACCCGGGTCCATGTGGATGGAGTCTGGGTGCATAAGAGATCATGAACTCCCAGCTGAAAGTTCAGATTGATTTGTCCTACACAGGTAGGTACAAAGTATAAGAGCAGATAGAGATACAAATGGAAGAGTTCTTACACTGAATGTAACTGTCTGCTAAGAATTTAGAAGTGAATTATCTGGCTTAGAAATTAATTAAATCATTGCAGCGTCAGTCTGTCCAGAAAAATAAGGTGCCTTACCCAGCCTACCTTACATCAGGGAAGGAGCACACGAGCTCCTGGCAGGGGGGCTGAGCAGCCTCCCGAGCTGAGCACCCTTTCTGACAAAGCTGCAGAGTCACACCTTCCTCTCAAAGCAAGACTCACCTGTGTGTGTGCCTGGACACTGCCCACAGTGAGGGAACTCTCCTTCTCCTAACTAGGTTTATAAATATTAACGTATAATAAGTACATCTTTCTGATTTTGTTCTGAATGACCACTTTCACACTGTGGAGTCTTTTCCACTTAGAATAAGATACTTGGAATTCAAGATTTGCTTTTTCTTTCTTTCCATATGTTCTGTGTTAAACATATGCTATACTTTATATTTAAAAACTAGCAGCAGACTGAAAAAAAATTGCCCACACTGCACCACAAAAATATGTTTGCTTCATTATCCAAAGCTTCTGGGTTTCTGTAGTTTTTTTTACCAGGCAGGAGGAAGCACCCTCGAGGGCACTCTCAGAATGGGAGATAACTCAGAGGAGCTGTAGAGAGAGGGAACATCTGGTTCTCACTAAAGCACGGATAAGGCTGGCCAGACCTTAGAGCTGTACGCAGCCTGGTTGAGGTGGTGATGGAGTTGTCAGCTTTGGAATTAAGGAAGGAAGCTCCTCCACTTCATTCAGGAATTGGCCTTGAGTACTTGGGTAACACTTGAGCCGGCATCTCCTGAAAAGCTGCACAGATGCAAAAGGAAAAGGAGCAGCATATGCCACGTGTGTAGGTCCCTGCCCAGCGCCCTCCCCTCCCGCGTGGGCTGACCCAGAGCTTGCTCCTGGGCATGGAAGTGCAGATGGCTTGGCTGGGGGGGCACACACCTGGGCACAGCACAGGGCCAGGCCAGGATAGGCATCCATCCAGCAGCACTGAAACACCGAGGAACACACTCCCCACTGTTTCATACCTGCCTGGCCTGGAGGGCTGGCTGGGGGCCTGGGGGATGGCACTGCCAGGGACAGTGTGCTCGGAGGCATGCCCAGAGCCTGGGGCAAGGCTGGGGGCTACTCCCAGAGCCCAGCCTGAGCCCTGGCTGCACTGGGCCACAAGGAAGGGCACAGTCAGATCTTCCCAAAGGAGCTGTGCATCCTCCAGAGGACCCTGACCCAGCTGGCAGGTGTGTGGGCACAGCACAACCCCTACAGTGTCATTGGGAGCCTTGTGCTGAGCTAGCTCCTACCTCCTGCCTGAGCAGACACTTGGGAATGCCAGCAGGAGGAGGACACTAGAGTTCCAAGGGATTTGACAAAAATTTGAATTATCCCACCTAGAGAGTTTCAAGTTGCCTGAGGGATCGGATTGGTTTGATTGGTCAAAGGAAAGGAACAGCCCCCCCCCCCGCCCTCGCCGAAATCCCTATGTGAGAGCTGGGAAATGGCTCGCAGTGGTGAAAAGGAGGTAAGGTGTAGGAATGCCGTGATAAATGGTGAATTTGGGAAAGGTGGCGGAGTTTGTCACTGCTATTACAAAACCCAATTAAGCGTGGTTGCCATGGCAACGCCATGTTTGTTGTACACAGAACTGAGCCATGGGCTGCCCAGCGCCCTGTTCCCCCTCGGGTCTGGGGCCTTTCCAAGACTGTTGGACTCAGAGTCTGGGAGGCAGGAGGCAGTGCCCTGGCACTCTCCTGCTAGGGACGGATATTTTAAACTTTATGAAATCACTGGTAATTTAGACCTTGTCTCTGGAATTACCTGGTAAATGACCACAGCAGCATTCAGAAGTAAAAAGCAATGAGGTGTGCACAATTACCTTCCGAAGCTGCAGCCACACACAGACTGAAACCTGAATTTAATTACAACATGGGTAGATCGGTGCCTTTTCTACATCCTTTCACTGATGAGGATGTCAGCTCTTTGGAGTTGAAAGCATAACAGAACCAAAGCCTGCACTGGGCAAATTAGAAACTTCTAAATAAAAATTCTCTGGCAGAAATGAAACATAGGTTCAATTATTGTAATTAGTTGCATATTTCAAATTACATTTTCAAACAGGTGTAGTTAAATGAATAAAAATAGCTTTGTGAACTGTCCTCAAATGGCTTACATGCATTTAACTGCAGTTAGTGAAGGGCTGATTGAGGCTAAATGATTTCTAAAATTTTTAAATGACCCAGGCATGTTGTAAGGGGCCTTGTATCAGTTGTAATAAAGTTTAATCCAGCTGGTCTGTCCTTTACCCATGCAAGGGCTTACTGACATAAATGGCCCTTTTAAGCCCACTTTGCCCGTGTAAAACCCCCTGGTTCTAATTACACCTTTGCATGAACCAGGCTAGGTGAATTATATCTGCCAAATAAGTACACAAATTCAAGTCCTTTTTTCCTGGACTGATCCTGGGGCTAAATTCACACGGGAAGGTGCACAAAGTCCAGCAGTGTCATGTAACACTCCATTAGAACATGTGAAATGTAAAGATACTGGGAAATACAGTTAGGAAATACACTTGTAAAATCTAGCCAAACAATCAGAAAAAAAATTCAAAAATTCAACAAACCAAAATCCAAAAACCAAATCCCAGCAGGAGCAGTTGGAATGTGGTCAGTCTCTACACTGAATCCAGTCTGATTCCAGAGCAGTGTCTTTCTAAAGTAAAGGCTGTTCCTGCAGTGCTGCAGCCCCGCTACCACAGCATTATAAATTAATGCTGAAGATGCCAAAAGGTCCCTTAAGTAGAAAATGTCAACATGCAAATGTTGAGCAGGAGATTCACAGGAGCGCTGAGAGTCTCCAGGTCCCCCTGGGATGGCCCCTGCCCCATGAAGCCCTGGGAAAGCCTGAGCCCCCGGCCCTGCCACAGCAGCTTTGCTGGTGGAAGCACATTCTCCCGCAGACGGGGGGAACTGTTGGAATGGCCACTTCCCTGCCATGGGCCCCGTGGGGCAGTGTGTGGAAAAAAATCTTCCACCCTGTAGAGGAGCACACAAACTCAGCCAGGGCTTCTCCACAAAGAGCCAGCTTGCGCTTGTGCAAAGCTGCAGCCTTTGGAGAGGCTGGCTGCGGAGAAAGGAACAGGTAACACGGAAAGAGAAGCACACAAAAATCCCTTTGCTGCTTAAAGTGAGGGATTTACGCTTCATTGATGGCAGCATTTGGTAAGTTAGGAGAGCTTAGTATGAACCTCTTAATTTGCTCAAGGCAGAGCCTGTGATCTGTGTACAGTTTGCTGTAGGTGGAACACGAGCAGGACAGACAAGCGATGCTTCTCCATGAAGTGTTCCAAGGCCTGTGGATGTGGCACTTGGGGACGTGGGTTAGTGGTGGCCTTGGCAGTGCTGGGGGAGTGCCAGACTTGATGATCTCAGAGGGTTTTCAACGTGAGTGCACCAAAAACTCACTGCTGTAATGGGTCGTTTCCTGGTGTCTTATTAAAGTGAGGACTGTAAACTTGGGTGTGAAATGATACCAGGAAACACTCAAGGAAAATATTTCTGTGGAAGACTGAGGTTTCCTGTACCACAGCACTGTCTGTGCTGTGCTACCTGTCCTGCCCTGTGGTACCTCTTTGGGAAGACATTCTCACCACGGCTTCATTAATACAACTACAGAGCAGAAAAAGTGTTGCTGCTCTTTATCTTTTTCTTTCTCCTTCCCCAAGACAAGTGATTTGGCTGTTCCTAATTAAAATGAAGAAAAAAGTAGCATAAGCCTAATTAAGATTTTAATTCAGTTAGAGCCTATAGGAATAAATCACTGCAGACTTGGTAGTGACAATCAGAAAATACAGTGCCTGTTCCTCCTCTGTCGCAGAGATGGTAACAAAGGATGGGGAATCCTGAGGAGACAGGGATCCAAGACCTTACAAGTGCAGGTGTGTCTCTAACCCAGGTAATAATCCTGTGTTTGCACCTACACTGGCCCAAAGCGCAGTGAAACTGGCTTTCCCAACTATAGGTTCAACTCCTGACTCTGGTGCTAACGAGGACCAGAACTGTTAGATTTTTTGGTGGGATTTTGGGACATGGACCCGTCTTTGGAAGCATAGGTGAGAAACTGCAAAATATGTGAAACGTTGCATTTTTCCTAAGCAAAATAATGGCTTTCCTTAGGATTTAGTACTGGTGGTGAGCACAAGAATGAAACACAAACACCTCTCAGCTGATGGCGGGACCATGGCAGGTGGGATGGAAATGGATAGAAATGAGGCCCAGGCAGCCTCTCCTCCTGAATCCATGGAGAAATCCTGGGTTTACTGTGTTCACAGAATAAAGCTAATGAAGATTCCCTGACATAGACAAAGTTACTTTGAGTAGCACCTCAGACTGTACAAATTACATGCATTTTAAAACTAAAAACTGCAGTAATTTTAGCAGTTCTATGATTTTATAATGTTGGAATGTATCTTCGCTCCTTGGCTAGCAAATTCTCTCCAGCAAGTCTTATGCTCAGACTTTAAGCATAAGTTTTCAATTCCAAATGAGGAATTCCTTCAAATTCCTCCAAAGGAATTACCAGCACGTTATCAAGGAGAAGGGACTGCTGGTTTTACAAAACTAAGAATAAAGAAAATGCATCATAGGATGTTGAACAGGCACAGGACAAGTGCACTTCATTTTTCCTGACTGGGAACTGGGCTCCTCCCTCAGTTGTTCTCAGCTAAGTACGAAAGTCCAGGTTAAAAACTTTTGGCACAGGTAAACAGACCTGAAGCTAATGGTGGCACCTCACCTGTGCAGGAAACAGCAGAGGCTAAAGCTGTTCCCCCACTGCCCAGCCTCAGCTCCCAGGTCACGCACTCCCTACTGTCACATGGGCCCTGCCAATGGGAGCAGTGGCTGAACAGTCTGGCCCCCCGTGGCGTTGACAACACTCCCAGATCAGACATTTTCATATGGAAAATGCTGTCCCTGAACAGTGACAGCATCATTTTCCTTTGGAAATTTTGTATTTTCCTTTGGAATCAGCCTCGCTGCAGTTTCAGTCACACACTGTCATCTGAATTACGGATCCCACTTGGCTGGGTGTTCCCCTCTTTGCCTTGCTGAAAGGACAAAAAAGAAACCGCAGCAAAAAGAGGCAGAAATAACACACCCGTGCTGTGGCCTGTCCCCTCCATCACTGTCACCCCCGTGTGGGCAGGAGGAGGGACCCAAGCGCGGGCTGTGCCGGGCAGACTTCCCGTCTGAGCGCCATGAACGCTTTTGCCCCTTGCAGGACGCTTCCCAGAGGCGCCATCCCAGTGCCTCGCTGGGCCAGGTTGGGCCCCGGCCGGCTCCCGAGGCCGTGAGGCCATTGTAGCAAAGTGCACAATTGCATTTCCAACATTATTAGGTGCCTAATTGTGCGCCTGGGCCTGGCTACTGTATTTGCACGTGGACCTAATGATGATTTATCGAGGAGCTCTCTGGCCACACCTCACTCTCCAGCCTGGCAGAGGCATCCAGAAGGGTGAGAGGTGAGGCTGAGTGCTGGCTTCTCCCCAGCTTTTATTTTAAACTGAACACCTGTTTTTCTTGGGGTTTTTAAACCATTGAAGCAATGGGACAACTCCAACCAGCAGTGTCACTGGGAGACGAGTGCACTGCTGCACTAACAGCTGGGAAAAAGAGAAATTCCAGGGAAAAGGCCGGGGCTAGGTTAATAAAAGAAATTTGCATGCAAGGTGTCCAAACAGTGCTGATGTTGAACTTGTCCAGTGGTGTGATGTCAGGCAGTAAGAACCTGTACCAGCCAAGGTCAAAAGGGATCTTCTTTTAAGACAGAGAAATTCTCAGTGTCCTCTCTCAGGATTATCCAGCTGCCTTTTAACTCAGAACTGCCTGAACTGCGACACTGGAGTTCTCAGGGCCAGCTCAGCTGCGCAGCCACGCAGTTGGACACTTAATAGACACAGCACTGTGAAAATGTCTATTATTTCCCTTCAGTGAAACACTTTTTAACTACAGCATCCAATCACTCTTTATGGCGTATGATGTCAAAAACACTTACTGCACAAGCAGAGATCTGTGTTTCTTTTGCCACAGACAATAAATCTTTAGTGTCTTCTCTTGCCATGCATCACTCCACTTGCTCTCAGGAGGCACCATACGCCTCTCTTTTCCTCTGCCTCTTCTAGCAAGGTCACTTTCCAGTGATGAAACAACTTTTCCAGAAGGTATAGTGTTCAATAATTAATACCTACTGATAATAGCTTCCCAAAGCAGTGCTTTAAAGCTCTAATGCTCATCACAGACTTGGAGTGGGAAGAACCCTTAAAATAGATCTGAGTAGCACATCTGAAAATATCAGCCTCAGGAAGCTGGGGTGCGCGTGACCGAACTTACGCCATGGATACACACAGACCTGTAGCCCTAGTGCCAAAGGAAGCCCAGCCCTTCCTCTCGCACCAGGCAGCATGGCTGTGCTGCAGGTGTGAGCAGGTCAGGTCACCCTCGTGCACGTGCTCTGGGTGTCATCTCCTGAACAGGCACATCTCCTGCTGCTCCTGCACACGCGGGTTCTGCGGGAACAGGGTCCCCAGGGGGAGGGTGCTCGGCAAAGTGCCCAGCCACAGGTGCTGAGGGTTCTGCGGGTGCTCACCTGACCATGAGTCACAGGTGTGGGACAGACTCTGATCATGGAGCACCGTTTCTTGCCGCTGTTGCAGAGTTTTCTCCTCCCACCCACCTCATTGCCACCAAACTGGCCTTTCCAGACTGTCTCCAGTGACAACAGTCTTTGACAAAAGCACAGAAAACGCTGTCCCTGAGCATGCACTGGTCAAACCAGGGGATCAGTAGTGTCAGTGTTTCTCCTGGCTGACAGCTGGTGCCACGCGACATAGGGCACGTGGCTCAGCCCGAACGCAGGAGGTGAAGCAGTTATTCATGAAACTGCTCTTCAGAGCCATCTCAAGAACAAAGCTCACTGTGCCACGATTTTCTACCTAAGCAGTGAGGTCTGTGGTAAATGCGGTTGGGTTTGTGGAGCTCAGTCTAGGCTGGCGTAAGATCTGACTTGGCTTGGCTTTTGTCTATGTACGAGGTGAAATCTCTGCGCCTTAAGCTCCGCAACAAATAAGAATGTATTGACGGGAGAAAACCTGTTTTATGTTGCACTTCTTTGGCACCAAATGCCCATGTCACTGTTTTTATAGTTCGACTCTCCCATGTTCATCCCCTAGAAATGCACTGTGAACCCCTTTACCTGGATCAGCGGCCCTCTGCTCCCATGTGGTGCTCAAAGGGGCATCTCTCCTTCCCCCTTCTGGCCATGGGTTTGTTTCCTTACTTGGGGCTCACATCACCTCTGCACATGTGCCTCGGTTCCCCATGTCCCTTGGGAGAGCCCCACTGCTTTGCCCAGAGGACACGCTGCATTTAGGGATGTATGGCCATGGCCCAATGGGAAGGCACATCCTCCCTGCTGCTGGGAGGACACAGCATTACTCCTGACTTCTTTGAGCCAAAACCTAGTATTACTCTCCTTCCTCTAAGCAGAGCATTTATGGGTTTATAAATCAGGACGGACTGACATCAAACATGCCCTGAGTGTGCCTCAGAGCATTCACAGAGTGCCAGCTGGGCATGTGGCTGGCTTGGAAAGAAAGGGCCTTAATTACATTCAGCGTAGGAAAAATAAATTTAAGGAGAATTCCCACAGTTCTAACGCACAGATTCCTAGGTACAATGGAAAAGTTATATCCATTATATATTCTCCTAATCCTTCGTATGCCTTTCCTTTCTGTTGTTGATATCAGAGGGAAAAACGTTACTGAGCTGCCACAATCATGGAGCTGATTGGCCCCAATGACCTGTAACCACCTGCTGGGGCACGGCCATGTCACCAGAGGGGACCAATGGCTGTTCCAGCATGGGAGCAGGTGGGCCAGGAGCGGAATTCCCATCACTGCCCTGGCCGCTTCACTGGGGAGCCTGTCTGGAGATGCTGACATGCCTTTTAGTAAAGGCATGACAGCAAGTGGCCTGCGACCGCTGTGGCTGGGAGATACTCCAGGTTTAAGACAGGCACCCAGAGCTCCCCAAGGGGGCAAACAGAGCCAGTAACAGGGCAGCAAGGCAGCCCTGGGAGGCAGGGTGGCAGCCCTGCGATGAGGAGGTGCCCTCAGACATCCTCTCTGTCTCTCCTGGGTGAGCAGGGGGGCCCCAGTGGCAGTACTCGGAGTTTCTGGGGCATTCCCTAATGCAGGGGTGCTCGGCTAGGCTGGGAACATCCTTCCCAGAATGGAGCAATATCCTCAGAGCCCTTAGGCTCTGCTCCGAATGTTCAGCTCTAAATAATCCATTTTCTTTTGGATCATAATATGCTTATTCTGCTCATTATTTTACAGATTTTCCAGATTTTATCAGGTTCTATGTTTTACTATAATGTAAAATAAAATATGATCCATCTATTTGGGTACAGAAAGATATGAAACATGCTATGAGCTCCTGTGTGCTTTGCACCTTCACTTCCCCTCTGCTCACACAGGCACAGTTTGCATCCAGAAAGGGAACTTCTATTTCTAAATAGAAAGTAAAGAACTCCTGTTGTTTCATTTTAAAAACATGATAATGACCTCCAAGAAAATCTGATCTTTTTTCATTGGATCAAAGTGTTTTACACTGCAGCCTGTGGCCTGCTGGACTAAGTAATAAAGACAGGGCAAGGCTGTGGGAGAAAACTGCAGACAGAAAGGTGTCTGAGAAACAACCATTACCTAGGAAGGAGCAGTACTGAGCCCCAGAGCACCTGCGAAGCTGCAGCAAGGAAGCGCTATCCTAGGAAGGCTGTCACCCACCCCCAAGGTTGTGTTCACGGCCAGAGGGTTGTGTCACCCATCCTGAGGCTGCACACCAGGGACACTGCTCTTCTTCCCTGGTCACCTGTCTGGCACGGCCTGGAGCCCGGCAGGAGCTGAGCCCACCTGAACTGCAGCGGTTGATCTCATGTAGCATTTGCCCACCGGTTTCTAGAAGCTACAGAATTCTTTTCAGAGTGACTGGGAGGGGATAGACCTGTGTGCACCCACAAACCCTTTATGACAGGAAGCAGCACCAGTAACTATTGCTGTGAGCTGCATTAACTTCCTTGGAGCCTGTGTTTAAATTGCAGGAGGCTGTGACACCGCCAGCCCACAGGTCAATGGTCAGGAAACGTTATAGCTGGGGAACACCTGGCCAGTTTAAAATGCAAACAACTGAAGTGTACAGGGGTTTCTGCTAATGCTTTATGGATCCATAGTTCAGAATGGACTTAAACATGCAAAAACTGATTTCAGAACAAAAGTAATTTTGAATTATGGGAATACAGTAATAAGATCAGAGGTAATAAATATAATTTTGGATCACTTTTCTTCTCTCTCTCTCCCCCCGTCTGCCTCTCCCATGCAGCAGTCACATCCCGCAGCATGTGTGCTGTGGTTCTTCCCAACTTTTGAAGGGCTGTGGGGGAACAGCTCCCTCCCCCTGCCTTCTTTCGGAAAATATTGTGCATGAAAGGATTAACACGTGCCAATGCTTGCAGGCTTTAGAGCCCCCAGTTGCGTCGGGTCGGGCCTGGGTGGGCACATCTGAGCATCCTCTGAACTCCAGTAGCTGCAGTTTACCACACGTTTATAACAACTCACCCTGGGTGAGTGAATGAGCTCGGGCTGCCACAGCTACAGCAGGTGACACCATGCACAGAAACTCACTTTCTAAAAACAGCTTTTCCAAGGTGTTTTCATATGCCTTTGCTGGTGGTTAGAGAAGCAGAGCCCAGTGAAGTGAGAGGGAAACCAGCCTAGTTCTGTTCACCTCATTCTGTCACTGCCTCCCATCTCAGAGCCTCTCTGGCTCTGGTCAGTTATTTCCAACATCACCCGACTCTGTTATATCAAGTATTTGTGCTGATCTCCTCCAAATGGCAGTGAAACCACAACCTGGACCTTTAAAAACATGCCGTGTCACTGTGGAAGAACACTGGGACCTCTCTCTTAAATCTGCCAAACCAAGAATGCCATTTGAACTCTAATCTAGATAAATGGTACATAAAATTGATCTGGATTAATACGCATATCAACATAAACAGAGGTATGTGTGTTCATCATGTGGGAATGTAACCTTTGTGCAAGGTGTTTTTTCATTTCCATCCACTTTTGCTGAGGAGGGTATGAATGCAAATGCTTCCTCGGCGCTCCGTGTGCATTACCCGTGCGAGCAGCTCCCATACAGCGATGTATGTATGTGTAAATTGTGTGAATGTAAATATAGATAGGCCATATGTCCCCAAAGTCCCAAAAGAGCATCTGATGTTGATATGTAGACAGTGTGTTAAGGACCTTCCTAATTAATAAGCCAGATTAAAAACCTCTTGGCAATCAATTAAGATTAATGACAGAAGTCATTCTGTCTCCCCCTCCACCCGCGTCTCGGGCTGTGAAAACCCTGGGTTGGGAAACTTTAATCCTGTTATCTGCTGCCTCCTTCATCTGCAAAGCCTGAAGATTAGCTCAGCGGCCATTCCCGAATCCCGGCCAGCCGCTCGGACAGCTGCCCTGCGCCGCCAGATCACAGGGGAGGAATAATCTGGGCAGGGGAACAGGCCTGGTGCATCACTGTACTGCAGCTCACTCCATGAGAAAGGTTCGTGAGGACGAGGAAAACAAATGTGTTTGTTGCTTGGGAATCCTGCACAGCAAAACACTCGGTGATTACCAGCCCCTGCCCTGCCCATGGAAAGTTTTCCTTTGGCTCAGCTTAGGGGGCTGCACTGCTCGTGTGCTGGCAGGGAAGCTATGGGACAGCTGTGGCACATCCATGCTCCCCCCAGCACCGACGTTCTTTTCTCCATGACCATCATCCCATGCCACATGGCCTTGGAACTGGCAGGCAAGGCAGGTTGGTTTCTTCCTGCTCTCTCATTCCTACCAATATTCACAGAGGGATGAGTCCCAAAGGCTCGTTTAAGAGAGCAGCAGACTCATCTGCACCAAGGGAGGCAGCGCCAAGAACTGCTGCCTACGTAGTTGGAAAAATATCCCTGTTTCTCCTGACACCAGCACAACATCCTCTCTTCAGCAAGATGATCCCTCCCACTTCCACTGACTGACAGCAAATCCAACTGCCAGGAGAGCCACTCTAGTTGGGATGGGCAGCCAGCCAGACCCTCCTGAGAGCAGCCCAGGTTATGGGGCAAGGTGGTGACTCCAGTGACCTGGAGCTTCCTTCTGGAGGGAGCACTGCTATCCACATCTTTCACATGCAGAATGTATTACTTTTGTATTATGCAGAGATGCTCCAAAGTAACAGTTTATACAGATGTTTGTGTTAGCTCTACAGCCATTATTAGAAAAGACCTTTAAAGCAGGTAAATACTAATAGGCTTAAAATTAAAAACAAGTACAAGTGTCTTCCTTTTTAAAAGGCTGGTTTGTACATGGAAGTACAAGCTGGAAGCATTCTACAGTTCTCCTCTGTTCTGATTCTTCTAGAATGAGGTACAATCTTTCTTTTACCGTTGACTCCTATTTGCATCCTGATAGGACAAAGTCTTCACTACAAGTGCCACAGGCTATTTGTGGACTTAAAGATGTTTGTGTGCGTAAAGCACACAGGATCAGAGCCTTAGCCATCATCACACTGCCACAAGCTCAGACAAAGAATCCAAACTCCTGATGATCACCTCTTGGTGCTAAACTATGACTTGGAAAACAAACACAAGGATTTAGAGGAAAAAACCAGGCCCCTGAGGCTGGCGCTGTGCCCCCGTGCCAGGCTGTATTCCTAGGCAGCCCCAGACTCTTGGGAAAAGAAGTTCAGTACCGACCCTCAGACACTGAACTGGCTTATCAGAGTAGCCCAAACTGCAGTGGCTCGGTCTTCTTTGCCCCTTTAATAAAAAAAAGGAAGGAAGTCTAGCTAGGAGCACAGACACAGGGTAATGCATCATTTATAAATTACCTTGTTAGTGCAGAAAACACCACATGGCTCTGCAGCCGAAATCTCCTGCTGCGGACTTGCTCTGTTTGATGGGAGCCCTTCAAAAGCGCTCGTGGCTTAATGGAGGCTGTTTGTGGGGCCCTCGATCTGTACCTGCTGTCCTCGTCCCTCACTGGGAGCATGGCGCAGCTGCCGCGGCGTGCAGCTGTCTCTGAAGTGGCTGCATGTCCTCGGCCCCCAGCACAGCCAGACCACGTTGGATCTCTGGATTTGTGCCTGAGGCGAGCTGGGGAGCAGCTGTGTCCAAGCCATGCTACCTTTAGTGTTGCAGCCCCCAGGCCCCACGTGCCCTGGCCTGCCCCACACTCCCGCGGCCGCCACACAGCTGTGCCCGCAGCCTGCTCGGTGTGCCCACACCTGGGCGCTGCCCGTCTCCCGCAGCCGCGGCTCCCGAGGCTCGAGCCGCCCTGGCAGCCTCCCGATACGGCCCTCACACTGCCTGCCACACGGCACAGCCGGGACAGCGCGGTGCACAGACAGCTCGCTCTGCTTTGATACTTCATGCTTAAATTTCAACTGCCTGGTCAAGGACTCAAATTCAGCACTGAATTCTTCTACGAATAGAACTGGCAAGTTCTTAAACAGTAAAAGAAAGATGGTGAAATAGAAGACTCCATGGCTGCTGTTTCCAAGGCAAGCGTGTGTGTGTGTGTGTGTGTGTGTGTCTCCCCATGCACACACGTGCACTGACACACACGCAGGGGCCCACCATGGCATCCCCACCCAGCATGTTAGGAACAAGGAAAAAGATACCCTTTTTTCCCCAAGACAGCAAACACCGCACAGAAATGTCACTCTGCTGTGACACAGGTCACATCTGACCCCACCATTCACTTAGGCACAGATATCACTCCTTTTTTCTTGAGCCACTGCTCTGTTTTTCACAAGTCAAGGTGCTGACCAGTGTTGCTCCTGTCAGGCCCAGAGAAGGCAGGCGTCTGACTGCACAATGGCTCAGCAAAGCCTACGCCAAGGGCAATCCTTCCAGTAACTCCCTGCCTTAGTCAGGGCCTGACTGACACTTTTTTAGCCCTTTAAGGCACCACTTCTATGTTCCTGTTTATATTGAATTTACCTGTTAAACTGTATTGTGCCATGTATTTTGTGTGTAGATTTGCTGTTGTTATTGCTGCTCCATGTCACATGCATCATTCGTGCAAAGAGTGACTAACCTGCCACGGTAACAATGCTAACACCCGTATCCAGCTGTGTTCTCCACCTGCAGCACAGCACTTGGCCATTCTGCTGCTTCCAACACTGGTCTTACCTTAGTCTCACCTTTTCGTCCTTTTGAACAGCACCCAACTTCATCCCAGGCAATTCCCATTACCTCCCATTCTACCACATGTAACCTCCTCTTAAGCCCTCTCATCCTTCTATGTGGCCTTCATGTTGTATGGTGCATAGACAGTGTTCTGCACAGCAGTGCTCTGTGGTACGTGAGACTGTGACCTGCTGCCATCCTATTTAAAGGAAAGCATTTGCTCCTGTGGCTCTTCCCAAGTGCCACAGACAGGAAGCTGAGTGGTCCCAGGGGATAAGTGCTGACATTCGAAGTGATACTTTCCTGAGGAGCAGCAATCAAAAGGACCCTATCTGGTTTCAATATCAGGGGTGCAAACAGCAGCTCTGTGTCCTCATCAGAGCAGCGTTTGATGGAGAGGCCCCTTTTTCAGTGGCCACATGTGTTCCAGGAGAAAGGATGGTCTGAGAAACGCATTTCCTCACCTGTTTGTTCTGTGAAAGGTGCCTTTGGTGTGGAAGTGCAAAGCTCTGGGAAGCAACTTGCATGGACATTATTGCCAGCCTCTGCTCTTACGAACAGCTGCATCTGAGAGCGATTTGTGTGCCCGTGACAGAGTTTACCCTACATGAGGCTGTGTTCCTGTTCTCCACCTGAGCACACACCACATCCAGCGCCCCTCCCTCTGCCTTCCAGAGCCCCGTGTTGGCACCGTGTCTCCAGGCCAGTGCCATGCCCCTTTCGCCGCACGGATTCCCCGATGCGTCACCCTTCCCACTGTGCTCTCTGCCACCCACGCCAGAGCTGCCGGGCTGGCCATGCCCCAGCCCCTCGCCGGCCGCGCGCCGCACACCCACCTGGTCTCCTTGCTGGGGCCGCATCAGCGAGACTCTGTCATACTGGCGCCGCAGCAGCGCCCACAGCGCGTCCAGCCGGCCCTGCGGGGACACAGCGGCTCAGTCAGGGGGCAGCACACCCCACCCGCACGGGGGCTGCCAGGGGCATCCCAGGGACATGGAGCGCCACAACGGAGCACCACTTCCCTGGAGCCAAGCAAGCAGAGCTAAGCCTGGGCTGTTTTCCCCACAGCCACTGCAGTGCTGCTCCTGCCCACCTGGAGTGCCAGGGAGGGCACTCACCTGCCCGGGGAGTGGAGTGGCAGGGCCCAACCCACCCGTACTCTGAGCCATCCAGGAGCGGTGCTTTGTTTGCCGTGATTTGGGCCGAATGCCCCCACGTCCAGCAGGGGTTTATCCCGCATCAATACATTTGTTTTTACAGCACACACGCGGGCCCTGCTGGGCACGTGGCACACGGTGAGTCCCACGTGAGCTGGGTGCGGCAGGTTCACCACAGGTGTGCAGCTTCGGCGCAGGACACGCGCCGCGGCTCTGCTGCTGGTTAGGAGCATCCCGCTCTGCACAGATGGCTCCAGACCTTGCCTGTGTGCCTGGACATCACGGCTTCAGGGCTTTGTGGGGGTCAGAAAGGACTCGCAGGCACTTGGGAAGACAGAAGTATCCAGAGTCCCAGCTACACCTGTGTGTGTTCTTCTCTTAACACCTAAAGGCAAGGTATTTACAGACCTACCCTCCACTTGTAAGAAGTGCTTGTGCTGTGTTTGCAGGTGACTCAGAGCATCGTTATTATGAGCCAGATAGAACAATTCACTTTTTGTCAGACTTCTTGCATTACATTGTTTTACATAATTTTTTTGCTTTTCTTGGTTTGTCATGACAATGTGTGTTTAAAACTTAGTGTAGCAGCTACAGACTGTGCAGTTTTGGGTTTAATTAGCTCTACTAAGCCAACAAACCCCCATAAATTTTAACGCTCTCATTGTACAATATGTCCCTTTTTAAGGGGAGGCAAACAGAACGTGGCAGTAACGATCAAGTATTGCATTTAGGGCTACAAACTGCTCCTGCCATTCCTGCTGAGTAGGTGTTCCCTTTGAGAATAGCACATTACACTTGAACAGGAACACTTGGAAAGTAACGCACAGCTCAGCATGCATAAGGCACAAGGAATCCAGCCCTCAGTAACAAATTGTACCAAAGACGGTCGAACAGATTACCTTGATTGGCGTGTACCACTTCTGCTGCATGGCTGGTGAGGTAGGCTTTGGTTTACGTGGTTTAGGGTGAAAAGGTTCTTCTGGTTCTTCTGGGAGTTTCACCACAGCGTTCTTTGCTTTTTCCAACCTGGCCCCTTCTTCTGTTGAGCCTTTGTCACCCCAGCGCACCTGAGGAAAGGCAGAGTTCAGGTGTAAGTGCACCACAGGGCAGGGAAACTGCTGCAAATAACAGAGGGAGCTGAACAAGGACAAATTTGGAAGAGGTGCTGAGGAGGTACTGAGGAGAACATTACCTCTTCATTTGTGATAACAATAGTCTTAGTTAAGTGTAAATAAGTCTCAGTAGTGATAGAAAATCCTACCGTGCTTCACATGGGCTGTACAGGAGACAGGGGATCTGTCAAATCTTCTCTAAGTAATGATACAAAAATATAATTTCCACTTCTTATTTATCCTAAAATACCAGACCTTAATCCAGCACACAGGAAAGCCAAGATTTATGGAACCCAGGTTTCCTAACCCAGAGAGCTTTCAAGAACCCCAGTGCAGATTAAATGCGATGCTTGGGCAGGTTTGAGCAGAAGCTCCTTGAACCTGCTCAGATTTCCATGTTGTCCTGCAGGAAGATACACACTGGAGAAGAGCAGGTGAAGCAGTCTAACCTGCCTAAGTGCATGTAGAACATGTAGCAATGTGTATGTTAATCACTGCTCCAAGTGTATAAAATATACACAAAGAGCTGAAAGAGAAGGAAACCTGGGTTATCACTGTTGGGGAAACAGACACGTATTCCGACTTCCATACAGGCTACCCTCATCGTGCTGTGCAGAGGAACTACATGGAAAAACCTTCCTGCTGCGAGGGATGATTCACCTTGCTGCAGGAATCCTATTTCACCTTGTAACTGGAAGCACCGTGCAGCAATCTCAGCAGGGGTGTTTGTTGTACTGCACTCAGAAACAAGCCTGGACAAGGCTGTTCCCTCCTCATCCAAAAAGGAACAGCTAAAAGCTATGGCTGGAGTTTGAGAGTTCTTAGTGAAAGTGGCCTGGATCATTTCACCAAGACTTGACATAATCATGCCATTTGCGGTGATTTGGCCTGCCAGGAGGCCCCTCAACACCTGTCTTTCACTGTGATCAGTGGTACTTTTTTGTCACGTGGCTGCTAAAATGTATTTTAAACACTGTTAAAACCATTAGATGGTGGATCTCTCACTGAAAAAATTACCTTCTCCTTCTGACAAAAGCCACTTCACCCAGAAGAAACCGGAATTGGTGGAGTCTGACCACCCAATTTTGACATAAAAACAGATTAACTCTAACAGGTGGGGTCTGGCAATGACATCACAAAACTTGACAGCAATGCCAAAAGACAGAGCTAGGGAGAGCAAGCAGCACTGCCCAAGCTATCTGGGACTGTCACAGAGGGGTGGAGCTAGTGGGGAAGGCAGGAATGGATGGGTACCTGCCCCAGCACGGGAGTGGGAAGGGCAAGGGTGCTTGTTCAGTCCCTCCCCTTCTCCAGACAGGGAAGCTGCCAGTGGAATCAAGCTGCTGGAGGAATGGCCGAAGAACAGAGGCCAGAGAAGCAATAAAAACCAGATGACTGCACTGCCACATGGACTGCAAACATGGAAGAAACGTCATGACTGGGCCAGCAAGTTTGTCACTGGCCCCGGCACAGAAACCACCTCTAACTGCCAGGTAAGGAACAACCTCCCTTGGAGTGTTTTCTCTCGTCTCTGCCCTGACTCCCCAAAGGAGCAGCGTGCTCTTCTGAGCCAGGGAGATCTGTGAGGCCTGTCCTGCTCTCCCAACAGCCTGAGCCCATCTTCCCAGCCCCAGTCCCAGACACTGCAGGGCAGAGGTGAAGCTCCCCAGTCAAACCTGGAGGCACTGACCATCGGTGCCCAGCCAGACCTGTCACCGCTCTGGGGTCCCAGGGACAGACAGAGCCACAGCCCCACAGAAGGGGGGCCTTTTTCAAGGGCCCATGATTACGCTGGCAGGAATTTCAGTTGGTTTAGATCTTTAGCCCTTAGTCCTGCACAAAATTCCTACCACAGATGAAAAGGTTTTCTAACCTAATCATCAGTTTCTACTCTCGTTTGCATTTTTGCCATGGGCTGAACGTGCATTTCATTGTGGTCCTGACGTCACTTGTGTTCATGAGGTTTCTGCTCCATTGTGCACGATCCCATCTAGACTGGTTTAAACCTTGGAAGCCCTCCTGGAGCCCCTCCTGGAGGCTATCATAGTTCCCCTCAGAAATCCAGGCTTGTAATTCTTGATGTTGGAAAGCATTTCCTAGTTTGCCTCTGCAAAACACTGCACAAAATGTTTGCTTTTTGTGAAATCTAAAGCTCTTCTAAATTAGCAATTCTGAACTGCTGAAGAAAATGCATACAAACGACACAGCTTCAAACCTGCATGTTCTGCTGCTGCATTTAAAAAGTACTCAAGCAAAGCTGATTAGGCCAACACCTTTAGAGTTTCATCAAGACACCTCAGTATGGCCTAGGTGGGTGTTTCAGACAGAGACAGCTTCCTGGACTGCAGTTAGGAACTGCTTTGCACATTCCATAAAGGCTGACTTGACTACAAAACCTGCCATAAGGATGTGCCCATAAGGATGCACATTCTTCATTCTGTTTTAATTAACATGATGCTATCATGTCTCTTCAAAGACAGGCTCTGTTGTCGCTGCGAGTCCCTCTGGGATCAAGCCTCTCCTCAGCGTCACCATTGTCAGCGCATTTGGCTGGCCCACACTTGGGGGACTTATGTTTCACTGTAATTCCTTCCAAAACACGCAGAAAAGGCTCTCACTCTCTCTTTCTCATTAGCTTGATGGAAAGAGCATGTCTTGAGGCAGCTATTTAAAGTCCCAGTCAAATGGAACTACTGAAAGCTGTTCTTTCAGAGGGAAGGTCAGAATTGTTCGATATGGTAACGAATTTTCCAAGGCTTATGCCAGTGGGAAGACAAGCACACATTATGGCCTTGTATTTTCAGTGCACTTTCAAGTCTTTGTTTCCACACTTGCAGCCTCAGAGAGCTCGTGTTTGAGGGAACTGCCATCTCCAGATCATACCAACCTCCATCCTCTTAATTCCCCCAACTCCTCGTCCACCATAGTAGGAAGCATCCACCGTGGGCCATTTCTTGGAAGGCAAGGGCTCCTGTTCTTCTTCCTGTAAGTACATTCAAATGATACTTACTTTTAAAAGATACTTACACACACACTGAACGTCTTATCTGTATATTTCACTGGAGTTCACGGAGCATACCCCGTTGGTTGTGAAAGGGGTGCAAACACTGAGGACAGCAGAGCCTCCAGTGCTTTACTGCCCTTCAGAGGGAGAGAAATTCCCTTGTAAGGGGAATTCCTCAGTGTCTGGAATGCCCAAGCTGGGTGAAAATGCTGCCTAAGTCATACGTGAATCTTTAGACGTTGGACAAGGGCTATTCAGTCTTTCTGCTTTCAATGCAGAATGGTAAAAACAAATCTATCTTGGAATAAAGGCCCTAAGTGTTTCTGTGGATCTGGGCTTAATTCAGGCCACACTGAGCTGAGACAGTGCAGAGATCTGGACTTTGGCAACCCTGTTCTCTGCTGAAGGCTCCCCCCGGCGCAGTCCTTTCTCCGGCAGCACTCGGACAAGGAGCGGGACACGCAGCGCGCAGGGAAGCACAGGAGTGGTTTCATGTGAGCAGTGTGATAAGATTAGCACCATCAGACCATACCTCTTTTGGGGCTGGCGGAGGTGGAGGGGGATCCTTGATGACCTGAAAGAGCCAAACATGGGAAAGAATAAGGTGCTGCACTGGCAGCAGCCAAAGGCAACAGACCATGGTAAGAGTGGCCTGCTTCCACCCGAGCCCCCACGTCCACCGGCGAGCTGGCAGCTGCTGCTGCCCGCTCCCCTGAGCATCCATCAGTGAGGCCTTCTGGAAATTACCACCATCCATCTGCCAGAACATGCCATGCCTGGCCCACAGACGCTCTGGGCAGACGTGTCTGCCACCACACTTCCTGGCCGGATGAGCCTCAGCCGCTGTGAGGAACAGCCAGTGCCGAGACTCCCCAGAGTCCGTGAGCAATCCCAGAGGAAAAGCGTCCGAGGCCTGTGTGAGGTCCTGCACAGCCGTGGGCCGAGCTGCTGCTGCTGCTGTGCTGCTGGGGAGTCTCTGGCCCACTGACAAGTGTGAAATGCCTTCTGGCAGCTCAGGCTTCACCTCTGGATGTCCTGGATGCTTCTGCAGCCCTCACATTTCCCACCTCCCAGCTCCATGACTGTGCAGTGCCTGCACTGCAGTCACACTCCCACACTTCTGACACTGCTCCGGATGAGGCCCACTCCCAGGAGCATTTCTTACACCTCTATTTAAATCTCTCCCTACAGTCTTTTCCCGTTCCCTTTGTCACATCCACACTGTAAAGCTCAGAGAATGGCCGGCACTGATAGTCCCAGGAGGGGAGAGGCAGGCAAGGGACCCTCTTCACTGACTCGGCTGAAAACTGAATGCACAGCTGTTCCTCCATGAGAAAAGCAGGTTTGCAAGCTAACAGTAAGTTCTTTGGTGACATCGAGCCATGTTTTCGGCTTGGGTATTGCCTGGAAATTACTAAAAAAATACACCATGAATATCAAGGAGTCTGTTCTTGCTATGCCTTGATATACAAACATATCCAAAACTGTCCATGCTGACAAACACCTCAATCTAATACAGGTTCAGGTACCTTAATTGAAATATGCCTTATTTTACTCACTCTGTGCTATTGAGTTTAGTACTTTCATTAAACATTGCCTATGAACAATATCACTGCAGAGACGGTCAGCATAATACACAAAAGAAACATATTTTCCTTGACCAACAGAGTTTTCCATCTTGATTTACCTGTCAGTTCTTGGTGCCCCCCCAGATAGTTACTACTGACTGCCTAAACAGGCTGTGGACTTTCAGCACTGCATACAGGAATTCTCCCCAACAGGAGAAGTTACTTATGGCACCCCTGCAAACAGTTTCCCACAGCCCTTCAGGTTTAAGATATGGAATGGTTCACTTGTCAAGCTCAGAGTGCTTTGGGTGGATTGGAAAGTGAACTGTGGATTTCAACTAGACATCCCTTTGCTGTTAAGATGTTGCAAAACGATGCCAGGAGTTACTTTTGTGTTAATAGTTCTGAACACTTTTTCTTCCCAGCTATCAGGAGTTTCCAGAATACTTAACCGAAGGAAATTATTTAATTAGTGAAACATTCCTGAGAGCCACACTAGGAATTATTACCCTAACTTTACATGAAACAGCAACACAGAGGGATCATGGGACAGATCCTGAGAGATACTTGGATGCTGAGTAGGATTTTCCAAAGCCCGGAGATACTTCATTCTCACTGAAAACAATTAGGAGAGTGCAAACAGTAAAGCAGCACTTTCACTCAATGAAGGGCCACCTTATTAAATTTCTGTCCTTATTTCCATTTCACCTGTCCCTAACCATCATCCCAAAACAATCTATTTCCCTGTCAGGCATGCAAGCTGTACAGGAGGAAGTCCTCCTAGGTGGACTCGTATGTACCCATATGAAACGGCAGTGTCCTTCCCCTACTATAGCTGTGCCACTCTGAGACCTCACATCTGTCTGAGCACAGACGCCTTTGCTCAGCAAACCTCTCCGCGATGAGGGATGGAATTCCCGTGGACCATGCGCCCATTGGGGATGTAGGAATCACAATTCCCCGGACAATCAAGGGAAACCTGACTTGTCTGAGCTCACTGTGGCTTCCTAAGGCAATAGTCAATGGCAGCTTTTGCTTGTCTCCCCAAGTGGAGGATCTAAACCTGTGCCAGCTCCTGAACTCCTTGAATTTTGAGGGGAAATTCAGTTTAAAGCCAAGCAATTCATTAATTAGCTGTTATTTCTAATGGCTTCAGAAAATGAAACTTATTTTAAAAGTGACAGTGGTGTGAGAAAATAATCTGCTTTGAGTAGCAGCTCCTCACCCTGCTGACAGCACTGGAATGTCAATGCCTGCATCCTTATGCTTCCACAGGCTCTCACACTCACACACTTGAATCACACGTGCACACACAAGGATTATTTTCAATCGTGTGATATTCCAAGTGAAATCAGTAGAAAGCTGTTTATAAAAAAGAAAAATCCAAGGCACACATGCAGCTCTGCACGGAGCTGCATGCAGAACTGCACAGAGGAAGACCAGAGTATTGTAAATTAACCCTTCCTGAGCTGGATTCAGATTGTTTCAATGAAGAAGCCTCTGAATAATGCTGCTGTCTTATCATCCTCATGGAGACATGGGCTGCTTCCTCAGTTTGTCTGGTTTCATCATCAGCCTCTCCGGGCAAAGCTCCATCTCATTTAGTGAGTCGCAAAGAACGAAGGTTTGAGTTTGGAGAAGAGCTGATTTCTTTAAAAAAAAACATTAAATAAAAAAAGAAGTTGGTGCTTGAGGCAGCAGTGCCTCTGATCCACTCATTAACACTTTTCTGCCGCTCCACGATGTGGGCATTAGGAGATGTCAGCACGGAGCCTGCAGCCAGCTTGCTGCAATCATACGTTCCACAGCGAGGGACAAGTGACAGGACTGTCACAGTGAAACACTTGAAAGCGGGGAACAAGGAAGGAAGAGGGAGTCCCCCTGCCTCACCCTCTGAGTGTCCATGGGACTCACACCATAGAATGCTGCAAGGCCAAGCCCCAGCCAGGATGGAGCTGGGCCCGTGGGCAGGGGGCAACACACCCGCCTGGCTCCAGACACTTATTCTACCCACAACACCCTGTATCTCTCTTTTCCATCGGATTCTGACTTCTGTGCTTCTGCTCTTTGTTCCAGGAACCCAGGCGCTGCACTCTGCCAGGGAAGCAGAGCCAGAGGAAGGGAAGAACAGGTCCTGCCTGGCCATAATGCTGCCTCTCTCCTCAGGGATGCTGCCCTGAAGCCCAGCACTACTAAGCCACAAGTGGCCCTTCCAGGTGATGGATGTCCAAGCCTCACATGCAGGAGAGAAGGGCAGCAACTGAGGCACAGCACAAGGACCGGCCGGCAAAACCAGAAGGAAGGATCAGTATTCCGCAGTAGGTTCAGTGCAACAGTGTGTGGGCTTGGAACTCAGCAGTGTTGTAGCAGAGAGGCCTAAGATTACCTTTTGTTTTGAAGTAACAAGTAGTATCCACGGGAGGTGGGAGGAAACACAGAGGGCACAAACATTTGAAGAACTATGGTTTTATATGGCTGCAAATTAATACTATAGAACTATTCACTGGACTGCTTCATGTAGGAATTTTAACTTGTGAAGCTGATTTATGAATCAAGGTTAGGTTATTTAAAATAGGAAAACCAGGAACTCGCTTCTTACTGATTTCCAGTGTTCCTTTTCCACAGGGAGGCTCACCATATAAAATAAAGTGGAGGTAAGGTGACTAAGAGGAAGCTCCGTGGATTTCTGTTGGGTCTGTGCTGTGGAGAATGAGAACAAGCAAGGCTTTTTGTTCTCATCTCAGAAACCCCAGACTGTGAAGGTGCAGATGGAGGCTGAGGATTTCCTGCCCTTGGACAGCCGGGGGCCCGATGGACCCCCTGGGTTATGGGGGCTGCAGCACCATCAGGTGAGAAGGCCAGTTCGTCTCTGCCCTACATTCCACAGGCCCCAGACAAGACCAGGAACCCAGACCAGGGAAGTAATCTCCATTCCCAAGTCCTCCACGCTGTCCTCGAGCTGGATGAATAATAAACTTCAGCCATTTAACACCTCCCTCCCCCAGAAAGGAATGGAAGGAGTCAAGCGACCAACACTGCTGCTGCTGGGGTGAGGATAGAGAGTGCACTCAGATAAAGAGATGGATGTGTGCAGGGATTATGAAAACAAAGAGGGATTTCCAACCTGAGAGCCCATAATGGACTGCAAATACCAATTTTAGTGAGAGCACTTTTAAAGTGGTCCTTGATTTCAGGGTAACATCTGCACACCATTATGGCCACCCCATTCCCAGTAACAGCACTGTGCTTGTGCTGGCTGCTGTGCATGCAACTCACAGACAGGCCCCAGTGCTGGAGCTGGTCTCCCCAGCCCTTTTCTGCCTGTCACAAGCTCCCCTAGAGCTGCCTCCCCATCACTTCAACAGTTTCCTGCAGGATCTGTGTTTCCAACCCATGGCTCAGGGTGCAGTCTGTACTCACCACTTTGCAGCAGAGGGGCCAGAACCACCAGAGCAAGCCGAGTGCCACCAGCAGCAACAGTACGAGGACAGCAATGAGCGCTGCCACGCCGCTGGACTGCGGAGACAGCAGGGACAGTGTCAGCGCTGCTTCACGCACTCACCCCAAAAGCCAGCGTTAGTTCTGCTCAGGTCAGGGGGTTCCTTCTGATGTAGAACTCGTACAACTGAGAGCCCCGAGATCAGAACGAGGCCCAGCTCGAGGAAAAGAGAGAGTCCGTTGCCTGCTAAGGAATGAGCCATCAGACACAGACAGGGGAAGTCTCATCCTAAGCCTGTGAATAAGAGGTGCCCTTCTCCTCCATGAGGTCTCACACATGGACTGGGGAGCATGTGGGGAGATTTTAAGGCATCTCTATGAACAGTACACCTGTGAGGCTCTGATGCTGATCGCCCACACGCCTGCACAGACTGTGGCACACTGACTCCCTGCAGCCGTGCTGTGTGAACCTCAAACTGAAGGAGGGAGTGTTCCTGCTTCCACCAACACTTGTACCGCAGAACTGAGCAGCCCACCTCCCACACCTCCAACCCACTTCTTGGGGGTGTCTTTATTCCTACAGTCAGGCTTTTAGAACAACACTGACAGAAACACAACAGCGTCCCTAGGAAAATAAAAGTTATTCAGACTTCAGCTGGGAAAAAAGGAAAGGAGAGACCCAGGGAATCACTGAGACTGGAATACTGCGTGAGCAGTCCTGACCCAGTAAGAAGAGTTGTACTGGAGGTGCTCCACTGGACATGGGGGTAGAACAGAGGCATACCCAGGTGCAGTGAGGGACACAGGTACAATGGGTGCCTAATGCTGTGTATTTTTGTTTGTTTTCACTGCAGTGGCGTGTGTTTGTTGGGAGGCTATAACTTGTAACTCATCTCCCAGTCAGCCATCAGCTGCTCAGCTCCCAGAATTAGTGAGCAGTTCTAGCAGTGACCCATTTCTTGAGTTGCCCATCTGCTACTATGGAAACAGCAGTTCTTGTGTGGAGCTGCCTTTGCTGCAGCACAGGCCAAGAGCAGAAACCAAACAGAGACAAAAAAGGCTGCTGAGAAGCTCTTCCTTCCTGTGCACATCTGTACCTCTCTGCTTCCTGCCAGGGCAGGCTGTGAGCACAGAGCAGCAGAGCCACCATGCAGCACAGTGGGAAGGCTGTGCCCAGCATCTCGCTCTGAGCTGCTTTCCTGTTCCCTCTCTGTGCACTCCTGGTAGCTCTTACAGGGGCACCATGTGCTGACTTCTCTGCGAGGGTTGAGGTACAGGCAGGCTGCAGCTGGGCTGCAGCAGCTCCCGTGCTGCACAGCCCTGTCACCCTGCTTGGGTGTACGGCTGGCATGCTGCCAGCTGACAGAGGCCCTGAAATAGAGAACTGTGATCTGGGCTCTGTGTGTTCCTCCTGCTCCCAGCTCAGTCAGGCTTCCCCTCCTAAAACTGCAGGGCTGCACTGGGTCTCTGATTTCTACAGGTGCATGAATGGTGAGGTTTTAAATGAATAGAAGAAAAATGTCATTTTTTTCTCTTTTAGGTTACTGATCTATGAGCAAAGAAATTCTGTTGGGAGCAATGTGTGGTGACGGGCAAAAGAGACTGCTCTCTGTACTCCACGCCCAATGGGAAAACTGCTCTCATGTTACACTTGAGGTACACGTTTAAAGGCCCTCATGCACAGCACGTGCTCAACACTGTGGGCTTCTGTCTCCCTCCACAAATCCCAGCAGTCCTGTGTCATACAAAAGGAATTAAAGGAGAGCAAAAATGTGAGACTAGAAAATATATGTATTAAATCAGAACAGTCACTGGCTGCACAAGTGTGTGGTTTCTCCCAGAAGCAGCTTTTCTCTCTTCTATAACCTGTGATCAGACTTAGCGGGATGTTTCCACTGCCTCACCCCCAGGTGTAAGTGGGATCCTCTGGCCTGTGCTTGGACAGGCTGCCTCCCCAGATGAACAAGAGCTAAGAGCCTACACTCCTTCCCAAGGCTCCAGAGTTATGGAGCGTTAGTACCTGTGCAGGACTGTAACCTCTCTCCACACGCAGGCTGAAGGGCCAAGCTTGTGCCCATCTGCTCCCTCCAGTCCTACTCAGGGCAGAGCCATGCTGGAATGGTGACTGTCACACCTGGCCCTCCGGGCATGGCATCTACAGTGACCAGGTCTCTGAGGGCAGGGAAGCCTCCCAGTACTTTGAAAGCCACAGCTTTGCACTGGAAAGTGGAAGCAGAGGTTCTCTGCTCTGAGGTCTTGCAATGGCAAAGCCCAAAGAGAAACAGGGTGTGGGGATTTTACACAGAATTATGGAAGTCATTCACTTACACACTCCGAAGCAGTGATGGTTAACGAGCTGGACATGAAAGACTGGCCTTCATTCAAACTCACCAAAACTTCCAGGGTTCTGCCAAGAGACAAGAAGAAACATGAGCAGCCATGGAACAGCAAAGAAAGGCTCATACCTGCTCCGCAGGCACTTGTACTTACAGCCTCTGCTCCACTGGGAGTGTCTTCAGAGGGGAAATGGAAGCCTGTGCTTATTCCTGTTTGGGAATAAGTTTGGTCTCCTTGACAAAGAGCTGTCCAAGTAGAGAATATCCCTTCTCCATTCCACAGAGCAGAAAATACTCCCAAAAGTTTTACATAAAATAAATTGAACTGTAAAAGTAACATTGCTTTGTCTGTTCCATAACCATCTCCTTAGTCACACACAGACATTATGGATAAAGATGTCGGATAATTATAAATGGTCAGGACTTGCTATAAATAGCCCCGAACACTGCATACAAATGGTATGTGGTTTACATTTTACAAATTAACCCTACAAGAAAACAACACATGGTGGATGTTAAACAGAAGAAGACTCCTCAGCTTCTCTGGCTTGGATTCCCAGGATTCAGACAGTTTATGTTATGCATAGATGTAATTAAATAAAAATGTAGATATCCATGAACTAAAATGATTAATCATTTACACCGTTCTTACATGTAATGAGTTTTTATTCTGGCACAAACGCTGTAGTCAATATGGAGTTCAAAGCTATTTTAGCTAATTTGGCTAAATTTCTTCTTCAGTTCTAGCAAAAATGAAGTGAGTTGCTTCCACTAAACTCATTTTTAAATGATCTCTGCTATGAATAATTGATCCAACAGAAAGAATAACTCTGATTTCCTTCTAATTGGAATTCACTGGAATAAGTGAATCAGAACCAATAAAAAACCCAAAACTATTCAATTCCCTTGCAGCACAGTAAATCAAACCACAGTGAAACTTTGGTTGATTACGACTTTTTTTTAAATGTGGTGCTTTTTATTATTTTTAATTCCAATTATTTGTTTTGGCATTGTAATGAGGAATGCCAGGGGAAATTCCAGCATGAGGATTCTGCTCAGGTTTGGCCAAACTCTCCCAGAACTGCAGGGCAGGAGGGTTTCCTGCCTCTCCTGGAGGAGAGGAGGACCCCCAGGCTGAGCTGCTCACACACTCCTGCAGTTGCCCCTCCATCCGTGTTTGACCTGGCAGCCCTCTGAGTCCTGCCTGGAATGTCACTAGTGAGGAATGAGGCTGTTTTGGTAGATGGTCTCTGCTAGCAAATGGAGCACAACAGAGACATGAAACACACCTGGATAAAACACGTAACCCACACTAAAGAAAAGGATCATTCCCTGGCATCCTGGGGACCTCGACATGTCCTTGAGCTCACTGGGTTGTATGAAGCATTCTGTAAAATAGCAAAGATTTCCCAGTGGACTAGAGCCCATTGTACACCTCACCATTTGCAACACAGGAACCGTTCCTAGTTATAATAGGTACTAGCTGGGATTGCATTTCCCAGCCCCGGTGCCATGTGCCACCCCGTGCCCGCAGCTCTGCATCCCTGCGCTCCTGCTGTCAGCACACTGACAGATCCCAGGGAGCAGGCTCACTGAGCAATCAGCTCCAGCACGGGACACGCTGCGGGAGAGCAGCCCTGCCCTACCCACTCCCACCCTGATATACCGCTGCAGGGATGAGCCACTGGAGATGTCACTGGAGCTGATCATACCCACTTAGCTCTGGAAGCCACAGAGTGAACTCACACAGATAATTACCTCATCTTCAAAAGGATGAACCTGTCAACACACAAAAGCACTCCTTCCCTGAGACTGTCGTGGCTGTAGGGGATACCAAACACGTTCTTTCATTTCTTGAGCAGCCACCTGTTTGCTGGGCTCTCGGTACTTACGATTCATACAAACACTGCCCCTTAAACTGGGAGTCCCAGAAAAAGGTGTCCTGCTTCTACTACTCATTCGCACACAGTTCAGAGACAGATGTGTACACAAACACATCCTAGTGTTTATCAGCAACCAGCCACGTGTGTGAGGCTTTTATCTCAGCACTCTGCCAAAACTGGAAATATTCCGAGATGAAAATGACAAGCAGCAGTGATCCCATTTCTCAGGACCCTGCATTTCCCACTGGTGACTGTCAGTGTTGTGCGAGGGCCAAGTCCCTCCAGCAGAGCTCAGAAGAGCCAGGTCAAGAGAACATTCCTGTCCCTGCAGCCAGGCAGCCATGGGCATAGCCCTGGTTCACCAGTGAAGGGTGAGGCTGTACTAGTTTTGTACCAGCACAGATCCCAGCTGAGGGCTGAGCTCTGGAAAGCTGCCACAGAGTAGGGTATCTCCTCGGGGCCCCTCAAATAAACCCCCCAAGAGGCAGGCAGTGTTGTTGCTGCAGCCCCCCGGGGCCATCCCGCAGTGCCATCCTGCAGCCTGGCACCAGGAACATGCAGAGCCAAGCAGCTCCTCTCCGTGCAGCTGGACACACAGGGCTGCAGGGGCCAGGCTCCAGGGAAAGGCAGCGGAGCCCTGCTCGTGCCTCCTCAAAACCCCAGCAGCACCCACAGACAGTGGCTTTCCAGGGCTTTGAGCCAGGATGCTCATTCCCATCCTCTGCTCCCTTCTGACACCGCACCCGAGCAAGGTGGAATCACAGAGCTGGCAAAGGAGCACGAGCAATTACACTGCTGTGTGGCACAAACCCTACTGCTCTGCCTCTACCTCAGCCCTAACATGCACTTTCCCCGCAGTCTGTACTTCCAACCCGTTTCACTGTACTAGGAAAAACTGCTTTTCATTTACAGTTCACAGCCCTTCCTCCGTGTGGAGGGGATTTTCCTATCCTTTGTCTGTGCAATATCACTTTTTGGATGGGAATCAATCCTGGAAAACTTAGTCTGAAAAGAGCTTTTTACAAATGTTCTGATTTCTGACCAAAAGTAACCACAAGACTCATGCAACTTGAAGCTTCGTCAGTCCTGGCCCACTGCCCATCCTAATACACAATTTACCCACAAATGTAACTTGAGGAGGCCTAACAGTTGCGATTCTTTCCGTCATGCCCACTGCTGGTTTATTGTGACAGCAGAGGGACGTGGCCCAGTGCCATATGTCCCTGCAGCTCTGGTCTAAAGCCTCCCATTCCCTGTGAAATACAGCTGACATTGCCATCCATGGTAACCTATTTGCAAAGTATTCGTTTGCTCCTTACTTTATGGGAAGCTACTAAAAGACTGCCATTTTATGACCCATTAAAAAAGATGAAAAAATTAAATACAATTGTGAAATACATTTGCTGGAAGTAATAAATAATTTACCTCCAATTTTCACGCACTGAAAATTAAACTGGCAACTGCTCAAAAAGTTACTAAAATTATGGTGACAAAGGTATTTCGGATTCAAATGCCTGCATTAAAATCACAAAAATGCTGTACATAGGAGGAAAGCAAAAAATAGGTCTGTATATTTAAAAGGCATTTTCCCTTCCAACACTGCCTTCATGAAATAATGGATGGTGTTATTATACAGGCTCCATTTGACCAGCCTCAGTCTGAAGTCTTTGGCCACTTCTTGCTGGGGTACAACTAACGTTTACCCGTCCATTCTCCCTGACCCATGCAGAGAGGACTCGTTACCTGGGCTCTGTTAACAAATACTCCTGGACCACAGAGATGACTCTGCATCCAGGGACTCATCCCCGCTGCAGGAGAAGACAACACACAGAGGAAGGGCTTTCCAGCCCGGGCTTCTGGGTATGGTGCGCTTCCCGGACCTACAGCCCCAGCTGCACAAGGACAGGGACAGTTGGGACAGTTCTCCTGGAGCAGGGTTCCAGCCCTGCCTGTCATGTTTGCTGCAGTCCCACTTATGCCAAAGGCCAGCTGTGACTGGGGAGCACTGGGACCATTCACTCAGTGGGAACTGTGCTGGGGACAGGACATAACCTGCAGTTAGGACACGTGATCGGAGGTGTTTTCCTCCCAGCAGCCACACAGACATAAGAAGGAGCACCGAGTATTTTCCTGAGGACAGCGAGACCTGCTCATCGTGGAATTCATTATGGTGTTTGGGGATTCTGGTAAAGAATTAGTACAAACTCTTCCCCTGCCCTTCTTGGTGTAGCTTAGCACTGATATAAACTCAGATGATGGTTCTTTAGGATCCCCTCTTGTTACCTCAGAACCCTCTAGCTTTTCCAGCCACATGTCCAATACACTGTCTGTCTGGGCTTGACTTTCCATGGAATGGGACACAAGTGCACAGAGACACAACTTTCACTGCTGGGAACTGCTAGGGAATATGAGAGAAATGGCAGCCAGCAAGGAACTAGCTCTGATGTTGTGGAATCATGGGAACCTGCAGTAACAGGGTATGAAATGTCATTATTCTGTTAAATTAGACTATTAATTCAGCTCAGGATCCTATGGCCGCTGCATAATGCGCAGCACTTAGTTCTGCTCACGCAGTCCTCGCTAATGCTCTGGGAACACTGTGTGCCCTCGAAGGGACGTGAAGGACTGCGCCAGAAATTACTACTGATCTTAACACCACATCCATATGGCTGAGGGGCCAGTTAGCCTATACAATTCATTGAGGATGTTTCCATCTGTGAATAGTTCCCATTATACCCTAATTGTGTCTGACTAAATGTATTTCTAAAATATTTGCAGAAGTTAATATTTATAACAGACATTAGGCCTAATCCAGCCCTACTTCTGGCTTCCCCATAGCTGAGTTGATTTCTCTGGCTGTTTTGGAAAGGGGAGGTTTTCCCATGCAAGCACCAGAGACTGGGAAGCATACTGCATTTTATTTTTGTTGGAACAAAAGCTTGTATAGGGAAATAAAAGTCAATGCCTACAATAAACGCTTCATCTCAGTGAGTTTGCAACGGAAAGAACTGGTGCAGGTGGGAGTAGTTCTGACCCCCTTCGGCTCCCGGCCCAGGGCTGCAGGGCAAGCCCAGCTGTTTAGCAATGAGGGGTAATGCCAATATCCCATCCAGGTCTGGACTGGCCATGGGCACACAGCAGTGATGGGAGGTATTGCCTTCACCTGAGCACAGGGGTTCCACAACAGTGGAAACAACAGTGAACAGGTGAAAACAGCCTGACCAAGAGCTGGCATCCTACCAGCTGCTTAGCAGCAGGAAGTCAAAATGGAGAAGCATGAGTGACTTCCTTTTTTGCTGGTGCTAGGAATGGCTGCATCCCCCACGTCAGAGAGCTGCTGGGCTGCTGGCCAGCAAGGCTGGAAGAAGTCTGAGCAGCTGAGAGCCCAGAGTTCATCCTGGGGGCTGGGACCTCCTGCAGCAGCAGCCTGCCTGCTCTCCTCCATTCGGTGCTTCTTAAAGGACAGCTGGCTTCTAAGAGGTGACTAGGCTATTTGTGCTTTTGCCTTTTCACAGTAGTGACCAGTGTTATGTGGTATGGGAAATATTTTAGTGAATGTGCTGCCTCTTAACTTGCAAATCCTATCGAATTCTCCTTTTAATTGGTCCCCTTGTCTCTGAACAATGTTTTTTTCCAACTGATAAGTAGTCACTGTGTAGGTTTCAGACTGAGGATGAGGCTTGGAAAATTGGTCCTTAAACCCACACTTGAATGCTGACACCAGCTGCCGAGCTCTTGAGTAGCTCAGCACTCAGCAGCAGCGCTGCCCCTTAAGTTAGTGAGTAATTCAGCTCTGTGACCAAATGACACCCCTGCCTGCATTGTCACAAAGGCTGTGCTAAGGCTACTTAGTGAACAGCGCCACAGAAAGAGCTCAGTGTCACTTCTTAGTTAGAACAGAAATGCTCAACACAGCCACAGCATTTTAATCCTTTCTTGAGTGACCCTGAAAGACATGTGAGACTGATCTGCAGCTTGCAAATACCCTGCCTTTGCTGGCAACAGCTTTTCTAAACTTTTACCTTCCTTAGCAGAGGAAGAGAAAGTGACAAACCGAACAAAACCAGTAGTAAAGGTAGCCATAGCAAGCAACAGTAACTCTCTCCTCTCTCTGGTTTTGAGCCACTCACTTCCACGTTATCAGAAAACTCACTTAAGTTCCACATACCTTTCTTAGCACTCATTCAGGCAGGCAAAGGGATGTGCTGCACAATTTCATGACCAAGACCAAGTTCTCAGCCTGTCTGACTAAATAGGTGATACTGTGTGTGTGCACTGGAAATCACCAGGGCTTTGTGTATCGGAGTATTTGTGAGCGGTTTCTGTGGGGGAAACACCTGGGGTGGTTGTCAAGGGCATCTTTTAAATGTGAGTTTGGACTTACTTTGTGGTAACGCAGACTGTCTAAGGTTATTCCCTTTGTCTGTTTGTCTGTCTGGTGGAACACAGTGAGACAAAGGTGAGGTGTAACTTGCAGGTGTGACTGAGGTACCAGGTAACCTGGTGTTGCAGAGGGATGTCAGGTGAGCACTTAGTGAGTTCCACAGTTAGATGTGCGTGTGGGCAGTGGGACTGCTGGATGAATCCAGCTGTGAGAGGTGTGGCTGGGCTGTTCTGCCAACACTGAGCCAGTAAGATATGACAATGGCTGCTGGGTCAGGTGTAATTATGAGCTTGTTGCCTGCTTGCTTTTGAGGCTTGCACTGTTAGAGGGAAGTACAACTGTGCCATGTCAAGATGAGGCACTGACACTTGGTGTGGGAATGTCAGTGTGTCAGCCCAAGCATCCGAGTGCCTCCACTGAGAGCATTAACGGTGCCGGATCGGCTCTCATGCTATTCAGATATTTATTTCGTATTTGCTTGAAGAATCAGGCCAATGTTTTTGAAAGCACATTTAACTATACCATATGCCTACTTAAATCATCCCTATCAAACAAGTTGTGGGTTGCTGCTCTGGTTCATTCTGTTCTGTTTTCCCTCCCTTCCCAATGTGTTTATGTGTATTTATCCAATTTGCTCTGTTCCTCGTGCCAAATGGCAGGTCTGAGATCTCAGCCAGGCAGGGGCAGCTGTGCTATTGTTGGTGTCTGACAAAACAGAGGTCATGGGCTGGGCCTGCAACTCTAGCTCTAATGACAGCATGTGTCGGACATTCTGGGGCAGGCACAGAGTAATCAGGGTTCATGGGCCCTCAGAAGTAGCAATAAACCGTAACTTGCCCCTTGGCAACTAAGAACTCAAGTCTTACTTTTAAGAAGTAATTCCTGTGCAAAATAGCAAAATATTCTGCTGTTTGTTTTCTTTATTGCCGTTACTCCTTCCTCTGTCTGGAAAACAACCCCACAAAAAGCCAAAACCTGAAAAGCCAGCCTAGTTGGAAGAAAGGGTGTCTCCTGCATGGAACTGATCCTAGCTGTTCTCACTTCTAAGACTGATGAGAGTTATCAGCTGTGCCAGCCTAGGAAGAGACTGCCTGAAGAACGGAGTAGGCTTTTGTCCTCCACCGGAGGAGTCTTCCCTCCCTAGAAGGTTGTTCCAAGGCCAGCCCAGCAGTTCCAGGCAGTGACACAGCAAGGCGTGATCATTCCCAATGCCCTTTGTTCAGCAGGAGATCGATCCGCAGGGCTTGGGAATTCTAATCTCTCTGCTCCTTGGGTGGCCTGACACTTTATCCCCTCTCCTGCTACCTTTCAGCCCAGAAGGCAGGAGCCTCTAAGCTGCTGAAAAGGGTGTTCCTGGGAGCCACACGCCGGCTCTGAGGCACCAGAGCAGGCTGCAGTGGCTGGGCAGCTGAGGAGAGGAGGCACACATGCCCAGAGCCACTCGGGGAGTGTGCAGCTGCGCAAGGCTGCCTGGCTCCGGCTGTGGCACTGCCATGCTGCTCAGCATGGAAAAGGGTGCGCTGGGGAAACAGCACATCTGTCACCCACACATAGCCACAACCTCCACTCAGGGCAGCACCAGATGTGTTTATTCGAAGCATGTACTAACTAGCTACTTAATGGCTTAGAATTATTAGCCACAAGTTAATTAGGCAAACATATTCACCATCAGTCACCTTACAAAGCATTGTTTCTTCAACACTGCTTTTACTTCCTGAGTGCCTTTATCAAGCCCAGAAGAAAGGAGGAGAAAACTAAAAATTCCAAAAAGGAGCTGCAGCAAGAAATAAATGTGTGGAAGGTGTTCGTGGTGTCTTAATGAATGCTAGACTGCCCAGGTAATGCCTTAGCTGAGTGCCTCTCCATGCTGCCAGCACAGTGGCACAGGGGATGAAGCAGTGAGACTTAAGGGCCTGCAGCTGATGGGGAAGAAAAGGGAAGTAACAGTGGAAAAAATTACTCCTTGGTATAGTTAAGGCAAATTTGTGAAGGCTTGCTTCCCTGCTGCTGCATGTACTGGGTATGTGCCTGGGGATGGAAGTGCTTGCTTGGCATCCTGCCTGCACGATGAATTTGGGACCATCACTGTCCCAAGGGAACAGCTCTGGTGCCCCAAGACATGAGACTCAAAAGCAGTTTGTCAGTTCCTGGCTCCCGGGTCACAGGCAGCAGTGAATGGAGTAAAGGCAGAAGAGGCTCTATCTTTGGGCAGCGGGGACAGTCAGGATCCCTGGTTAGGAGCCAGCCATGACAACCATTCCGTACAACACCTTCCAGCTGCTCTCCAAAGGGACAGCTGTCTAGAAACCCAGTGAGGTAATGTGAAGGATGGAGCCGGTTCATGTTCTCTGTGCTTGTTTGCTTTCTTGTGTCCATGCTCTTCCCCTTAAATCTGGTGCTGGTATTGATAAAAATGACACTTAGAAAATGGAAAGCAAGATTAAAGGTACACCTGTTCCACTGTCATGGAAACATCTTGCACCTAGAAATCCTAGAGCACCTAGAGCTGAATGTGAGGCATGGGATGGGTAACAGATTACCTCCTGCATTGCTGTGTGCTTTGTGCCAAGTGAGCTGCCACAAACTTCGTCAGCCCCTTGGAAACTGCAGGTAACCAAGAATTTGGCAATGCAGGAGTAGTCATTTTCCTTCCTACCACCCAGAAAATAATTCCTATTGAATCTTTGCTCTTTAAGTGCCACCAGCTGTTTGTGTTGGACAGGATGTAGGAAGGGATAAATGGAAGCTGAAGACAGCAGCATTTGAATAGAGGGCAAATAAGGTCATTAACAGCAGCAGTGTGGACTGTCCCACCTTGGCATGCAAGCTGGTCATCAAGTCGAGGTACCTGTGAGAGACGTTTCACTTATACTCAGGTTTAGGCTGGGATTTGTCTTTTTTGGCTCTGTTATTCCTTAAGCTTCCAAGCCCAAAGAGAAGGACACTGCATACTTCTGTCCTAGCAAAACCTGAGTTCAAGTGCAGGATGCACAAAGATGGAAGCTGGCCAGCACTGCAGCTGCATGAAAAAACAGACTTCTGTAGTTCCCTGAACTATTTTAAGAACAATGACAATTCCTCAGCCTGTTGGTTCAGTTTAAATAATCCACTGCCTAGCTTGCATCCATCTTTTCTTGCCTGGCTTAGAGGAGAGTCTGCATAAGATTAGATTGAGTGTTTGTAGTAGGCACCATCAAATCCAAAATGTTACTGTGATATTCCAGTGAGAAATGAGAGTTCAAACAGAGATAAGTAGTAGTCACATAACTATTGACTAGAAGCATTTCAGTAAAACAGTGTTTTGTTGTGCTAGTTTAAACTGTAGTTCTTGTCATCCACTCACCTAATAAAAGCAAATTTGTAAGTGTTCAGGCAGTGCGAGAAATGCAGATTTTCCTGCTGGCCTTTCCATGCAAGGCAGAGGGGGTTTCACCAATGGCTCACCAGAGCAGAAGGCAGCTGTGGGTAAAGCCAAGCCTACAGACAGATTGTTCTGAATGCAAACTCACAGAATTTAGGGCAGAAGTGAGAGAACAAAAGTGAAGCTAGCAAGGAATGTAGACTTCTAACATATCCCCATTTTTCCTGTACTAGTGTTCAAAGAGACAAGGGCTCTGATTGCTTTCCAACGCACAAGGACTACAGAAACACGTACAGTAATGGAGAGGTCTGGTTTGGTTTGATTCTCTCGAGCTGTGGTAGGACAACAAATCCAAGTCTCAGCTACAATGGGGAACTGATTTTCTCAAATATTGAGACCTTTAAAGTGTGACTTTTAAATGGGCAGTGCAGTAGAATCGGAGTCCTTTTTACTAACCAGCTTGATTGTGTTGCTACACCTGCCATCACAGTGTGTAAGTGATCTCTCAAAGCCATTCCACCTGGGTTGGCCTCCTCACCTTCCTGCAAAGTGTATGTGTACTTTCCCTTTTTGCTTGATTTCAAATTTGTTACGTGTTTTATAAGGCATGGGTTGCTTGTGTGAAAATCATGAAGAATCGTCAGCTGTTAGCTGATCAGGAGCCTTGTAAGTGAGCTGGGTTTGTAAGCAGACTATGGAATTTTGCACTTTGGAAGTGGCATGACAAGAAGGGATTTTAAATGGCACAGGCAAGCACAGTCATGTTGTCACCCAACCTAAGGATGATACATCCATCTGCTACAGGGTACTGTGGAAAAGCAGGCTTTGAAAAGAATGCTTGGTTAAATCTACAGCTGGCACTTGGGAAGCTCCAGACTCAAAGCAGCCAACAGCTGGGAAGGAAGCAGAAATACATCATGGCCTAAGTCCAGGAGAGCAGGGGCTCACCAACCCAACATCCTGGCTACTTTGGCCCTTTACCTATTCCACACAGCTTAGTATTGCTCTGCATGGGAAAACTGCTAATTCATCAGGCAATAAGAAGTGTCTCCAATTATGAAAAAATACAATGAAACCTGTTACATGAGTCTTGACTGCACTCAGAAACCAAGCTGCAGGTTTAGAAGTCACAAAGCAAGCTAACTTGGGCTGCTTGTGTTCTCTTAATTCCACCCAAAAGAGCACTAGAAAAGAACAGAGTGGTTGTTGTTGCATTAGTGACTAATATTAGCTCCACTACATGAGGAATTACTGGGAGATATCCAGCAGTAGTCTAGGCTTTGCCAATGGGAAGTCAAGAGTTCAAGTATGTACATATCTTTCATAGCTGTCAGTCTTCTGCACAGTAAACTGCTCAGCTCTGGGCCAAAGCTCCAACTCCTTCAATAGCAGGTTAGGGAACTGTGTTTCACGCGATAACTGCGGAAAATATATTTTTCTGTGAATCTGTGAAACTCCAGGTGTATTGTGCTGAGGTGCATTATCCACACTGCAGTTCCAGGGTGGCAGCTGTCTGGTTCAGTAACACTCCACAGTGTAAGGAAAAACGCAGCATGTGCAACTAACTTCCACGCCTTTAACCTATACAGACATGTCATGCATTCCACATGCATTTGACAGGACAGGCTGTTTACATACTCTGGGACAAACTGTGTGTGGAAAAGCATTTACAGCATCAGCTTTTGGGGAGCTTCATCCTGGGACCTAATTTGCTACTGTTCTTCTGTTGTACAGTAACTGCACGGAAATAGCTGGCCTGAGGAGGCGAGGTTTTAACCTGACTGATTGACATTGTTCTGATGACAAAAGCAGTTCCCTTACAACTGTGGTGGTGCTGACTGGTTTTACCTAAGCCAGGAGCTGCAGAGCTGCTGTGCTGAATGCTGGCACACCCCCAGCAGTTCCCAGCTGAGCACTGCTGCTGTGCTGTGGGATGCACAGGCCGCTCAGCAGGCACAGGGGTCTGACACCCTGCTGTACCAGGGACAAGACGCATGTGTCACACAGCTGTGTGAAAAGCAACATCAGGGAACACATCGGTATTGAATCCCTCACCCCCTCCCTCTGCTCTGTGCTTGCTCTCCCTGCCAGCCATGACCCAGCTCTGGAGGCAGCCCCTCTGCCCTGAGCCACCCCACTGGGGTCAAGCACTGAACGCTTTTCCTCTACAGCTTTCCAACTTCCCTCCCCCAGCCTTCCGTTTAACGCACAGACCAGATGTGTGTTCGGAGCTTTGCTATCCATCTGACAGCACAAGTGAGGCGGCTGATTGTTGCTCAAGTCAAAAATGTAACTACAGACAAGTGATCTATACAACCCACTTAGTTCTTCAGCTGCTGGAACTGCCACAGATAAATGCCAATGCAGAACTGCTGTGCTTCCTACTGAATTAACATTAGCCTCATCCCTAGTAAGTCGCTGGGAAGAACTACTTGCCAAACAGGGAGAAAGCCAACAGCCAAAGCCTTGGCCCTCCCACAGGACCCAGATGTGATGTGCAATTTTCTGACTTCAGATTAGCTTAGGGTCTTCAGAAATCTGCACAGTGAAGTCCAAGTCATCATAAGGCCCTGAGGCATGTTTGAGTTGGAGAGGAGGAGGGAAGGATTAGTTCTCCAAGGGCCAGAACTAATGTGCAGCCCTGGCCAGTGACACTGAGAATAAGGCCAGAGCTGCAGTTTAGCCCCAGTGCTGCAGCTGTTAACTCAGTGCCTTGTTGGATCAGGATGTGTGGAGCAGGGGTACAGGTCCTGACACCTAATTTTAATAATAGCTTGTGAGTGTCAGTGGTAATGTCATCTCTTTAACAGTGGGCCTGAAGATGATCCAGATGAGAGCGTATTATGCCCCGTTTAAACAGCTAATCTGCATAAAACTTATGACAAACCAGATCTTTTCAGTATTTCATAAACTGGCTGAATATTCATTTTTAAGGCACTGTCCGAATAGGTTTGGTCACAGATGACTACTTAAAGCCCATTCCAAAGCTGGCATATACACGAGGGAAATAACACAAGAATGGGGAAAAAATGCAACACCAAACCACCCCCCGTAAAAGCAACAAAATACTAACATCAGCTATAATGGTGCCAAGTTCCAGCAAAACATGGCCCGGTATTTGGTTCAGTACTTACTGGCCACTTTTGTACAGGATCGGTGCAGGGCAGAGCAAAAAATCAGATTCTACTGTTTTAGGCTTTTCATCTGGAAAAAAAAAAAAAATCACATGATCTTACTATGCTGTGCAGCTTAGATGAGGGGCTGCTATGTGAACGTGCTGTGAGGTCCCTCAGTTCCCATGCTCCTTACTGGTCCGTCCTGGCTGGAACTGGCAGCAAGGCAGGCCCAAGGTAAGGAACACGGAGCCCCAGAGCTGGCTGTAAATGCCAGGTGAGCCCACATTACTGTGCTTATTTGAACTACTCGAGTCAGCTCATGCTCTTCCAGAGAGAACGTTTCCAACAATCAACAACTGTCTTTTGCAGAGTGAGTACTAACACTGTTAGTAGTTGCCTGGTAGTTGGAAGATGAAGGTTTGTTTCCAACTGGCTCCATCCCTGTGCATTGCATTACAGGGCTGGTTTATTAGCTGTGACCCAAGTGTCTTTTTCTCCAGTGTTTCTTCTGTTTTGGAGTCTCTGTGATTTGCAAACCTCTTACATGTTGCATCTTACAAAGCACCTACCTGTAGAGCATATAAAGCACTTATTTGTAGAGCCTTGTGTCCAGTACAGAATTTCTGTTCTGCAGATGTGAGGAGGAGAGGACAGAGATTTTTTTTGCCTCACGTGTTCAGTAAGCTGGGGAAAATTCTGCTCCTGTGTGCAGAACCATCTGCACAAACTTCCCCACAGCAGGACTGATGATTTCTGTGCAAGGACTATTTCCTGACTGTGGGGTGAGAGCAGATAAGTGATCTGCCAGATCAACGTGGAGATGACTCTGTCCTGCATTTCAGGAACAGGCAGAGAGACAAGTGATTCAGGGGCAGCTGAAGGAGGAGCTGTTGGCATAAATGAGCTTTTTGTATGTGCTATAATCTGCACTGACTGCTTGGCCTAGATTTGGGGCTAGTTGTGAGGTGGGGAAGAGGGATTAGCACATTGCCATATGTTTTTGTCTTAATGGTATGTTTCATAGATTATTTTTCTATCCCACAGCTCCATTTGGCAGGTTTCCTTTCTAGCATTTGGTAATGGTTCTTTATAAATGCAGAACAAGAAAGATGCCAAACGCATCCTTTAAAAGCAGGGGAACTGACACAGTAAGGGTGTGCTCAGAGGCTGGTCTTAAAGAGAGCCCAGGTTCTCAGAGAGGGGAACTCCAACACCAGCAGATCCTCACCCAAGCGCCTTCTGTTTGTGCCCTTACATACTGAGGGTTCTGCAGAGGGACTGCCAGTCTTCTGTAGAGGAGACTGCAATGACACGGGGATGAATTGTCCTTCTCTTGGGACCATCTCCTTCCTCCTGCTACTGCTCCAAGCGCCTTGCCTACCTTCCTGTTCAACCTGGCTCCACTGGCCCCCTTTAGGCTTCCTCTGAAGCAGGCAATCAGAACCCAGAACAGAGCTGTTCTAGAGAATGACCTTGTGTACTGGGGGAAGGACCACTTGAAATTTCCCTGTTTTCTTCCTGTACTACTCCCTAGCCGCTCACTGTTGTCCATTGCTGAAGATGTGTGCCGGGGGGATGTAGAAGGCCCTGGCAAGACCCCATAGAGCAGATTGTGTTTTTATAATCAATACATCACTGTGCCATTCCCCTCCCCTCATGTGCTTCAGCACACCCCTTTCTGAAGCCAAGAAAAAACAAGCAACCCAGAGCTGTAGTTGGCAATTCTCACATCAGATGGTAGCAAGTGTTTGTGGGCAATGGGAAGCAGAGGTGACAATTGTAATGGAAACTGAAGGGAAATTTATAAAAGCGGAATTGACTTACACAGGCTGCCTGCATCCAGAACTACTGGGTTATCCTGTTATTCTGGCAAATTAGTGTACGTATTTAACAGGCAGGAGAGATTGGCAGCCGATTCCAGTATATACGATATCCAGGGGTAAGGAAGAAACTGCACTGGAAACACAAGTTCGATTGTGTAGGAATTTAAGACAAGCTAATACAGAAATCAGACAGCAGGCAGGGAAAAAAAATCAGTTGTAGTTTTCACATTTTTGGTTGTTTTCCAGTCTGGCTGGCTTCTAAGGGATTCTGCTCAGAGCTAGAAGTTGGATGCACTTATCCTAGCCATCCACTTGTGTGTCTGGATAGAAAAAGCAAACTCAGATAAAAGCTACAGGGAAGTGTCTGTACAAGGTGTCATGGTCACCATCTGAAACAGAATTGCTTTGGGCTATGGCTGCAGTAAGCCCTGATGCTGGGGACACGGAGCTCATGGACCAGACAAAATACACCGCTGTTCTGACCTGGCCTTTTTCTGTACTGTTGCAGGAGGAGGATTGACGTGCCCCTGAAACCCACAGCACACCTGGCACACCACTCAGAACAGGCAGAGACCTTGCAAGAAAACAAGGTAAGTGCCTCTGGGAATTGCAATGAAGAGGTCTCGGCCAGGATGATTGTGCAGGAAGGGGCCTCAGTCAGTACACTGCAGCCACAGGTTTGTTCATGAGCAAACATCTGCTTGCCCAAACATCAGGAGCCAAACAGTTCTCACCATGCTAATGCCCACAGCCAGGGGGCTGCCAACACCACTCACCACTCACAGCTAACGGCACTTGGTAGCAAAATCAAACCACTGAGCAGAGTGTGAAACAACTTTCCTCCCCTTACTAATCCTCAGAGCTTTCCTGTTCTCCTCCTCTTCGATATTTTTCTCTTTCAATTTTCATCAGCTGAGGTAACGAGAAGCAAAATCCATCACTGCCTCAGGACTACAAAGGCCAGCCATCTCAAACATCCACACTTACGGATTGTAGTTCCATTCACTTGATAGGTACAAGTCACGCTGTCGGTTCTCCCACCAAGGGTTAAGCCGCTTCCTCTGAGAACAACCTGAAACTCCTCTGGAGGGAAAAGCAAACACACAAAATCACCAAACTTCAGTGCACTGCAGTAAGTTACACCAGGGCAATTTCATTTAGTCTGCAATAAACAAAGCACAACATAGTAATGCTTCCAGCTTAGTGAGATCTCCTTTTTTCCTAAACCCTTGTACTGAATTCTCCTTAGAAATGGGGAAAGTCAAGATTTGTTCCCAAATCTTTATTGAGACAGCCCCATGAAACTGGAAGTGGATTCAGACTATCACCAGGATCCGGGGCTCAGCTGCACAGTAAGACACAGTTTCTCAGTGAATGAGAAATGAGAAATCTGGAACTCAGAACAAGAAGACTCCTCAAACCCAGATCAGGCTCACTTGAAGTGCCAGATGAAGAAAACATTTCTCCTTAGTACTATTTCTCTGCAAGTTGCCTAAGGGCCACGCTATCTGTGAGCTGTGCAGAGGAGGAGTGAGAACAGTTTTTTTACCAGGGCCAGTGACTTCACCCAGAGAATCCATGTTTTCGCAAAAATATCCAAGTAACGTTTTGCAACTACCTTATTTTGATTGGTCTCCAACTATGTGTGGATTGTGAAGCTCAGAAAGAAGACAAGGCCTTAAAATTCTGTGCAACTCTTCTACTTCGTTAATATATTGCTCTTGCTGCCCAAAAACGCAGTCACGTGCTTTATTGCTTACACTCCACAGATGTTGGGGCACACGTGGGCAAGTGGAGAGTGAACTTATGGGAGAGGGGCAGGTAAATGCTCTCCAACTTCCACATGCATTACCCAAGCTATGAAAGCAAGCCCTGGTGGCCAGCTCCTCTGAGGAGAACAAGAAGCCAACAGAGAAATCCAGTGTTTCTTTAACTTCTTGAGGACTTAAGTTAGAGATGCTTTATTCTAGAGACATGCAGTTTTCCCTTGGATAAAACAGGGAAAGCAGAGTCCTATAATAATTGAATAGTATATTAAAATTATAAAACCTTACCTCCTACGCAGACACTGGATGGCTCCAAATATAAGATCTCAGTGCATGATTGTTTCAAAACCTATTGCAAAGGAGGGAATAGTCACAAACATGTTTCATAGTGCTATTTCCATGAGCAATCTCACTTTAAAACAAATGCTTGTCCCTAGAACGCACATACAGCTACAGGTTTGGTTTGCTAAGTCTGACTTTGCAGGACGCTGCCTGTAGCATGTGCAGCTCCTGCACATCTGCACAGTCACGTCAAGGAGTTCCTAAGGCTTGGATGAGTTTGTTAAACCCCGGAGAGCCTTCAAAATATAATGATGTCCAGATCCCTAACCTAATTTTCCATGAACCCTAATCTTAATATTTAAGCCAAAAATTAATCACAAACCTAATCCAGTCAAAAGCAGTCTTCCAACAATCAAGCCTGGTCAAGTCAAGTGCACGTTATTGCGAGCGCTGGCACCTTGCCCTACGTAAAGCGGCACGGGAACACGTGGTGTTCCCAACTGCGCTGCCTGCCGTTGGATGGGGATCTCACTTTAGCTCTCCCTGTTGTAAGTGGTATTTTTAGCAGGCATTTGTAAACATTCCATGGCATCGTTTCAGGTCCCTGTAATCACCTGCACAGCACAGAGTCCTGTTACTGTCCCGTCCCTATCTCCATTTGCCAGGTCTGTGCCTGCTGCTGAGCTGCCCTGACTTCCTGGGAATGTTCCTCTGTCTTAGTCTTAACTCCTGCCTTCCTCTCAGCAGGACTCTTTACACTCTGTCTACGATGCTTCCCAGTGGTCCGTGTTGCTGCGCATCCGGGCTCAGCAGAAACAATCATGTAATCACTGTTCTGACAAAAAGCACACTAAGCTCCAAGAAAGAGAGCATCCTGCCTCACTGAACACTGCCCATATTGCCTCTCTCCCCACAAACTGTTGTGCACAGTTTCATTTTTTAGTGCTTTAAAACCCATGTTAAATATTAAGTCGTATTTAAGAAAAATGGAGACCTTGCAGGCGAATGCATTTGGACGAGACACAGCAACGGAGATCTTAAGAAAGAATGTAGCCTGGAGTTCAGCGCAAGCCAAGCAGTTTGTATTAGCTGAGGATCTCACTTCCAAAAAAGGGCTTTAGTCTTTTGATTCTTACTGCAGTGTGGAGAGAAGCTTCCCGTGACTTGCTTGGGGGCTGGGGAATATTTTGTCTAGCATTTTATTCCTTTGCTGTAAAAGCACGTTCCGTTTTTTTCATTGACGAGTCAGATGAACAGCCCAAGTGAAGCTGAGACGAGAGGCGAGCTTTATGTGAAGCACAGACCCAGCAGGTGGCACAGAATTCAGTAATTTTGGCTTTAGAGGGAGAACCTTCCAACCCCTGCCCTGGCCCCATTTGCCCAGTGTCTGAGGAGGGGTCAATGGTATGAACTGGAGGTCGGGGAGAGGGGAAGACAGTGTGGGACAGGATCTGACTTCCCTTGCAAAGCAGTAGTTCTCTAATTGCATTACATCCCAGTGTGAATTTTCTAACACTGTGCTTCCAAATGCAATACAAATCAGGAAAAAACCTACCTAGATATAGCTAACCACCTTTGAATTTAAGAATAAACTGGGAGGGGCAGACAGAACAACCCCACCTGAGCAGAAATAGGGTGTAGATAAAATGATCATAAATCATGAACAAAAGCAAATTTCAATACAGGGTTCAGGATACACTGATTTCCTGCACGGAATCTATTTGCATACATGCTCTTGACTAAAGCAGGAAAATACCAGGTATTAATACTGCTCCTAGAATTAACTGCTTCAACAATAATTTTTCAAAATTTTTATTACTGCCTTCCTCTGCTTAGTTTAAGCAAACTGTACTGTTTAGAAACCCTGACTCTTTGCAAGGGTGGTGGCCTAATTCTATCATTTTCCCCCAAACAAAGCTCATATTGGGGTGAAAAAAAACCTCTGAAACTACTAAAATTTGGGTTTGTAAGTTTATCAGGTTCTTTTCCATCCTTCAAAAACCCTCTTGAGAGTCCATGCTTGAAAAAAAAAAAAAAAGGGTAACGGTAGAGAAATCTGCCTTGTCCCCAAAAGCCCCTCCCTTCAACATCAAGTTACCTTAAAAAGCAGAAATCAAACCTCGTAAAGGACTAACTGGATTCAGGTGGAACCAATCAGAAGCACATAGATACAGTTCTTTGCTTAACCTCTGCTTATGCTCTGGGTTCTCCTCAACATTTCCTCTAAGCAACGCTCAAACACTGCTCAGAACTGAGTTTTCCTACAGTTAAATACAAAACGTCACATTCTCTGCATGGTCCCAGCCCATGAGCTGTCCTGCGCACCACCTGTGTGTATGGTTTGGCTCACAAGGATTCTGCCACAATGGAAAACTGGGAGTATTTTCAATACAGCAACTACCGCATGCACTTTCGTGGGGGGGGGAAACGTACTTGCACATCTTACAACGAGGTACAGAAACTTGATGCCTTCCTTTATTCCCACTCACTCTTTTCTCTCTGTTTTAATCTTTTTTTCCCTTTCCATGCAAGCTCTTCCAGCCAGCCAGCGCACCCCAGCACTCCAATACAAAGTTTATTTCCCCTGGTGAGAACTGATGTGAAGACATCTTACCCATTTTCCCTATGATCCACCTGCATTTATTTAACATGCCTTCGTGTCCCTGTCCTTTAGAATTTAAAACTAACTTTAAGCTATCCTGATGTGGAAACCTGGGCTGCAAAGTCAGCAAGACCAAAACAAACTCCACAAAAACGATGCTCCCTATTTGCCAGTTCAGGATAATCCAAGACACTGCAAATTCATTATTTAGAAACCTCCTGCCCACAAGAAAAGTTGAAATAATAACTCTGTAAGGCCATCCTTGGATAGGATAGTTAAGCACTCTGCTGACATAAAATAAATAAGACAAATTGCCTTAGTTTAACAGCATGCAAGGAGAGATTCAAAGAATTGATGTCATCCACTTCATCTTCAGAGGTCCACACCAAATACAGGACTCTGTGCCCAGGCTCACAAAAGCTTTTCTCTCATTCCCTGCCCCCTCCGCCTCCTCCCAGTGCTGGCTGGTTCAGAGAGAACCAATTCCCCACAAACCCAAATAGAGCAAGCACAAAATAGAGCAGAAACCTGTCACCCTTTGTCCTGCTGTCTTGCAGCTTCAGAAGTGGAGAACTGTGGTAAGACTAGAGGGTGTTCTTTGCCTTCTGAGGCGACCTGTGCAGTGCAGGACTAGTTCCAGCTGGAACCAGAGCCTATCGAGGTAAAGTGACCACAGCTGTGAGCTTGTTAACAAAGGTGTGGCTGCTGGGACAAGAGAAGGCAGTGGAGTTCTGCTCTTCAAGGTAGTCAGTCTCTTGGAGTGTAAGAAATGAGACATGGAATCCAGACCCCAAACACCCTCTTGTTCAACAACAACAGACTGCTGAGGAAACGATTCTGTAGCTTCTCCATGTGCAGGACTTGTTACATTGCTGCTTCACTGCAGCAGCAGCAACCAAGCGTCTTAGATTTTAAACACTGCTGTTTTTTAGGGCCAGTTCTTAGAGCAGCCAGCACAGGAACCAGTGGCACGAATGCAGCTCGTGCTCCATGCTGGCTCTGCTGCCTGGCACTGTTCCGCAGGGACGCCTGGATGCAGGGCAGCCTCCCAGCCCTTCAGTGAAATCCCTTCTTATGCCTTTTAAGTGAGTGGACACTGTGCAGTTTCTATAGCATCTCTCAGTAAAGCAAGTTAATCATTTCAGAACGCTTCCGAGAGCAGAAGTTACCAGAATAGAGGCATCCAAGATACCCAGGGGGACTCGCAAGCCAACTCACCCTTGATGCAAACTCGCTGGCACGTGTTGGGTCCTGCCTGCCCAAACAAGCTTTTCTTTGCTGAAAGGGTCATTTGTCAATCATCTGCTGGGCTGCCCAGCTCCCCTGGGAACACCATGGCCATGCACGTGGGGCTGTGGACCTGTCTCCAGCCTATTTCAGTGGCTTACAGGTAAGCACACCATGTAAATCTTAAAACAGTTGTAGGAAGTTCGTTTATCAGGTCCACTTATCCATTACCAAAAGCTTTACCAGCTTTTCCATGCGGCCCCACTTTTCACTTCGTGCGTTTTTCCCAGACCAACCTGACAGTTAATGACTCCTTAAAATCCAAATCCATCCTCGTGGTTTTCTATGCGCTTCCCACTAGAAGGTGCCTGAAGCCTCACACAAACTTCAGTGCACTATTTCTAAAGCAGTGGATTCCCATTTTTGTCATTACTAACACGTTTCCTCCTGTTACAGCTGTTTCAGAAACATTGCCTGTTTCTGACCTGCAGGTGTCTGAATTGACCTCACACTCGGGTTCTGTCAGCGCCGAGCTGCCACACCCAAATTCTGACATCAGCACTGAAAGGGCAGATGTCCCTGCAGCACGCTGCACAAAGGCAACCAACTAACAGGCTGACATCAAGCTCCCCACTGCTCATGGTCTTAGCAAACTCCACCTCTGTTAATAAATTTAGCCTTGTCAGAGATCTTTCCCCTGCTTTATGCAATGTTTCCTCTTGTGGAAAATGTGCTTTGCGGATCTTCCAGGACCTCTTTAACCTGTCACAGACCGGGCCTGGCTCTGCCTGGACTCTTTTTTTCACCCCTGCTTCTGCCCCTTACAAGTTCTCATTGTCTAACAGCAAAGCAGGATGGCTCCTGCAGCTTTTTGAGTATTTAGCCTGCCATACCCTCAGCACATGCTGTGGAACAGAGCTGTACCAGGCGGCACAGTGTTACACAAACAACAACTTTCCCTTCCAGAACTCTAATGAAGGTTGTGTTCTGTGAAATTGTGAGAACAATGCACTAGTAATAAGCCATGAGCAGCCCAACCATACAGAGACAATTAACAAAATACGCTAAGTGTCAATTTATCTTGCCACCTCACTCGGTTTTGCTTAGCCCCGTATGCAGTTCAAAACTATTTGGCAGCAGGCAGCACCATAAATCATAACTTGCATGGCATCTGTTCTTGCCCAGCACTGTACACTGTGCACATCATCACAGCTGGATTCTTCCCTGAACCACTGTCATGATTTCAAGTATTGAAAATGCTCAATGGCTGTGTAAAGTGTTCGCTTCCTGGGACAGAGGTCAGGATAAGCAGGAACTGCTGGAGGGAGACAGCCGCTGACACGTTTTGGTCAGACTTGGCATGCTAATGAATCTGAACAACTAAGGATTTCTAGGGCCACCAGTGGCCTTCCCTCCCTGTGGATCCATTCAAACTTGCACCTCTGTTTACGTCAGTGCTCACCGGAAGCTGACCCCAGATCAGGCTGCTGTGATTTTTGGGGGAAGGCAGCATGAGCCTCTGAACAAAAGCATGCATACTGTAATAGAACAAATGCATCCGACCTGCTATTTCCAGAACCTCTTTATAAAGAAAAGAAAATGTTCACCTTTAAAAGCTCATCTTTGTTCTACTGCCATATGCAAACCCACTGACAGTGCAACGGGATCGCTTCCACACTTTGTGTGCCCGCAGATTATATTCCTGCAGTTTCATCTCCTGGTCGGCACAGGAAGCCTGTGCCCGGAGCGCAGTCCATGGACACACTGCCAGCCAAACTGTGCCCGGTGAGTGTGCACAAGTCAGAGATGGCGGCACAGCCCTGAGAGCCCCCTTGCACGGCAGCCTCAGAGCTGCAGGCAGTAGCTTTTCTGTGGAGACTCCTTTTCTTTCCTCTCTCCCTCCCAAATGTGGGGTCTCTAATTTTCTCTAGGAATGCTACAAACGGAACAGCTGGTGAGCAAAACTGTAACCTCAAGGAAAACAGAGCTAGAAACTAAACACTGCTGATGGTGTGACATACCATGAGGGTGTGCTTTCCTCTTGTACTGTGCCAAGCTCCTCCCTCAGGGAACCACAAAACCAGCCTCGTCAAGAGCTGCATCTCTCATCAGGATATGTGTTTCAAGACACAATGGTAAGCACGCTCATGTACTTGTTACTGCAATACACGGATGTTCAGTGTGATAAACTTACGGCAAGCGGGAAGCAGGAATGGAAGGTGAGGTCTGAGAGGGCCCTGATAACACAAAGAGTGTTTAAATCTACCTTGAGCATTCTGTGCTTCGCATGCAGGCAAAGCCTTGATGACTGCCAGCTATGGACCTTTTCTTGATGAGGCATTGCCTGCACCTTTGGGCTTCTGGTTTAGCTGCTCAGAATGCCACTGGCTGTGGGGGGCAGCTATTTAAATGGTAGGCAACACCAGGGCTCCTGTGTACACAGGTGGAGCAGGGCGTGCAGGTGGGATCCAGGAGCCCAGATCAGAGCTGTGGAAAGCTGTCCCAGCCTACAGAACACTGCTCTTGAGCAAGGCCATTCTCTGCTGAGTTAATGCCTTCTGGAGCCCCATCCCAGCTTGGAGTTGTGGAGCTCCTTGGAGGAATGGATGATGAAGGCAGCGTTGTGCTGGTGCTGGGTTAGCTGTGTCCAGCTGAGCTCACCCAAGCGCTTGGTTGAGTTCCTAAAACTATTCTGCTTTATTCCTCCCAACTGGCTGAATCAGGACTGGGCTTACCCCATGTTTCCATATGGGTTTGTTTTTCTATGAGTCACTTAGAAACACTACTGGCAGCTTGCTTCCTTTTTTTCTTTTTAACTCAAAACTTTTTTTTTTTCCCCACTATTGCTAAGACAGTTAAAAGGAAACAGAAGTAAAGCAGGAGGTGTTTAATTGGTTCACTGGACTCACTGGTTTTGTTCTAGAGAATGAAATGCTGACTGTGCATCAAGCAGGATTTTTTGTGCTGAATTCAGTGACTCTTATGGCATGTAAAGTGAACATGTGTGAAATCAGGGTGATGAAGAATTTAAGGTGTATGTAGGCTGGCATTGTTACAGGTTTCTCATTCACGAGCTGTTGCTTTTTTTACCTAAATATGACTTGTGCACCCTAATAGTGTGTTAGAATTAAGCTTTAACAAAAAAAACACGTGGAGTAGGTTACAAGAGAAAATAAATAGAGCTCTTGATTTCTGTGATTGCACTCGAGTAACCTTAATCAGACTTTTTAAGTGAGAAGCACCTTCACAGCCCACCTTGGGCTCTGGACATGCCAACCTGTCCATACAGGAATTAATGTTTGAACTCCCTGAAATTAACTGCTTCCAAAGCGAAGCCTTTCGTTCTTTCTAGTCTTGGTTTCACATCACATGCCTCTGCTGTGTTCAAGCAAGCTCTGTCATTTATTTCTCCAGTGCCAATCTGTGTGGAAAGCCGTGAGGCAGCAGGACCACCTCACACTAGACAGAACAATCAATTCAGGGTGACTTGGAACGAAGCACATGCTTTTCAAGGAAACACCGTTTTGGTGCTTCTCTCCCACGAAGTCAGAGCAGGAACCGCAGCAGTTAATGTCTAATGGGTCCTACCTTTCTCTGCTGCCAAACATCTGTGCTCGTGACTACACCTTGCTGCCAAGGCCAGCCTGCTCCCTGACGCTGCTCGGCAGTGCTGTGGACAAAGCGGGAGGGGAAGGGGAAGGCTGCTACCCTGTCCCCTATCTAAGTGAAAAAAATCTCTGAGACATATGGTCTTGCATAAAATCACCACCCGAGAGAAGCCTGGCGCGGCGTTAGGTTAGTGAGAATATTCTAATTACACCAAGGCTGAGCAGCACCTCATTGGCAGCCACTGAGGAAAGCAAATGGAGATGACAAAACTGCGGGTCATGAGATGCGTATTTTAACAGCATCAGAACCTTTACCCCCAAATTACTAAAAACAACCCTAAACCCATTACTTACCAAGTAATGTAACTAGGAATCAAGACAAACTGTTACTTTCCATAACAGGAAAAAAGTTGTTCGGGCAATTTCTTTTTTCTAATTAGTAAGAAAAAATCTGTCTCAAAGAAACTTCTCACTAAGGAAACACTGGATTTCATTTGGACCTGTGACTGCTTCCTTTGGACCAAGTTGTACAGCATCCCTTATGTAAGAGAGCTGCCAGCCATGCAGGGCTGGCTGACAAGTCCCATCCCAATCACAGGGTACAGGCACGCTCACACTAACCGGAGCCGTGTCAGTGCCGGTGCTGGCTTATCAAGCTCACTGTGCTCCAGGAGAACATTATGTGGTTTGTAATATGTCAGAGAATGTCAAATTAAGGGCTGCATGGCAGTGAAGGGTAGAGCAGAAAGCATTCTATTCCAGGCCATTGATTCCTTTTAACAACTACATGCAGTAATTCCCAAAACTATCTCCTCAGTCTCAATCACATGGAAAACATAGCACAGTGTTAGTTCTGAACCTTGCACCCAGTGCAGCTCGAAGATTAGACCGTCCAAGGGGATTAAAGAAGATGACTGATTTAATCAGAATAATTCTTTTAATGATAACTTGCTGCATTTCTCCTCCCCCCACCTCCTTAAATGTCTAATAGTTTGCTTCCTGGATTCCCAGTGCATAAACCGACCATATTTTCTTCCTACAGGAAATGATCCAATTAAGTTGATGTATAATTGACAATGAACCGTTTAAGCTGATTTTGGCCTTGAAAAATCTTAACCACACACAGTCAGCTGGCTGACCCCCCTTTATCTGCAGAGGAGAGACAGCACTTAGGGAAAGGGAGGGAGCAGGCTGAGCACACTGCCCAAGGAAGCGTAGGGAGGCAGCCTAGCTCGAGGGTGCTGTGCAGGCTGGACAGAAGTAGGGATTACTTGAAAATCATGTAGTCCCCGATTGCTGCTCAGTACCCAAGCTGCAACCTGGCCCCTGAGACAGCAGGGTTCGTACAGCGGAGCTTGGTAAGCACTCACGTTAGAGACGTGGAACCAGCAGCGTTCTCCAGTGTCTAACCTTCGAGCACTATTGTGGCAGTAGGGAAGTTTCCCACCCTCCATAAACACAAACTCTGTTGCCTTATAGCAGGTACCAGCGGGTGATGCTGTTGGACTCGTGTGAGTTCGGTAATTCACCCTCCCCCAGTGCCAAACCCAGGTCAGCCTGAGGAAGTGCTGCTGACAGCACAGCTGGAGCAGAAGGCATCAGATTCATGGAGAGAGGCTGGAGCACATCTTTGGGAAGCCACTGCAGTAAGTTTTATAAACATAAAGGCTAAAATTGTTCCTCATATGAATAGCTCTTGCCTACCTCAACAAAACTGACTCCCCCTCGCTAGGCTTTAGTTTTGTCCCTGCTTGGGCACCAACTGGCTGTCCAACACAGTTCGGGGGCTTTCCTCCCTGCTGACTTCTTGGTGTTAGTAAGGCAAACAGGGACAGGTCTGCTTGTCACCAAGTCTTGTCAGCAGCCTACGGGCCCCACTCCCCTCTCTATGCTGAGCACCAGGGCACAGGAGTGGTGACAGTGAGTGTCACCACGCTCCAGATGAGAGGTGACTCCGTGAGGTACCGGCAGCGGCTGAGCGTGCCGCTGCCATGCACGGTTTGTGCAGCGGCTCCCTGCGGGCCCTGCTGCGCTGGCTGTCACCAAGCCATGTAACTCCAAAGGAGCAATGCATTGCCATGCACAGTGAGTGTCACAGGAACCATCCAGCTGACATGGAAACCCCCAGGATATGCCATAGATACCCTTCACTGGACTGCTCTTTGCAACAAGAGCAGACTTCCCTCTATTACCCACAGAGTTTTACTGGAGAGAATTTATACTTACACAGCAGAGAATTTATATTTTTACAGCACTCCCTGCTTATACTCCTTTGGCCAGAGTCTGATACTGGGTGAATCTACGCTTTTTTTAAGGACCTTGTGCGCATTTAATCCTTTGTTTAGCCTCACTGGTCCCAGCTGCACTCTTTGGATGGGTCTAAGTAAGTCCATGTCAGCCTGGGAGTTTGCATCCTGCAAACCCTGAGGTCTCCTCTCCCCTGGTCACCCCTTCCCCAGGAGGCAGATCCTTAAGAATCCCAGTTCGCGACTTTTCCTGGACAAGTTGACAGCTTTATGCTAAGCGTTAGGGTTTTTCCCCAAGAGGCTCAGCCAGCTTGGAGAGAATTTTGCTTCAATTTACAATGTTCTGGCTAGTGCAACTACTCAGTTCACATGACTTGATCTATTCTTTTTTTTTTTTTTGGTCCATTATGTCTAACAATGGGTTTCCCATGTAAAATGAGCAAAAAACCCCTGAGCACCCATAAAATGAACAAGCAGAAGGAGATTTTAGCAATTATATTTCTAGTCCTTTCCAGGCAGAAATTTTAAGAAATTTTGTAACACTGAAAGATAAAACAACTTTTTGCTGATCCTTTTTTGAACTGACAACTTCCTCTAAAGGTCTGCATGTCTCCGTTCCTGTAGCTTTATCTGATAAGTTTTTGTGGCATTTCCTAAGAACAAAATATATTTTAACTTCCTGTATTAAGCGCTGTCAACTTACTTTAGTATAAAAATGTGTTTGTCTACTTAGAGCTGTCACACACTCTAATAATGTTACTAAAGTGAACTCCCTTAATGTAACTTCTCAAGGTACCAGCCTTGTCCAATTCTGCCTGCAGAGACAACCAGACAACTTTCACTCACGAATCAGCAGGACCTGTGTTTAATTAAGGGTTTCATTTTCTTATCTAGTACTGATCTGCTGCATGGTGACAGAAATTGTGCCCTCCCAAAGCCTTCACTCTGTCCTGGCTGGCTCACAAGACTACGCTCCGTGTAATAATCAGCCAAACCCCATCAGTAACTGTTCCTCAGAGTGCAGTAACTTGCCTTCAGCGTTTTGCTTTTAAGCTCTAGAGTTTTTCTCAGATTTATTCACCCTGACAATGCTGTTTAGTTATGACTTTGTAAGCTAGGTATGAGCAATGCTGGAGAGCAGGAAACTTCGCAAAGCAGCCCCCTCTTCACGGGTCTGCACAGAGTTTTAGAACTGGTAGAGGATGTTATTCAGCAGAAACACAACGGCATGGAGGTGCTTCAACCCTTCTCCCTTCTCTGGGATTTCGTCAGATCTAATGTGAAAACATGGTGCGAGCTCTCTGGCATGTAACCCAGGGTTATTCTAAATGTTCATCTTGACTGTCTTGAATGTTAATCCCTGGTCATGATTAAACAGACTTTGTGTGTCTGTCCAGAGAAAATAAATTAGAATAGTTGCTTATACTGAAAGCAATTGCAGGAGCAGGTACTTGGATGATTCATCAGGTACTACAGATACTCTGTGCTAAAGCCCATCACTTTTTTTTTATTACCACTAACAAACGTAGATTAACTGCTCAGCTCTCCTGGAATACAGTACAAGTATAACAGGATAGCAGCCAAATAGTCTCTCATATCTGGAGATATCAATGTAGTAGAGGCTCCTGCATCATTCCTACTCACCAGTTCTGGGTTGTAGTTTTGCTCAGGGGTTTTAACTGCTGGGTTGCTGCCATTTCTGAAGACAATGTTTTTCTGAACAGAAATTGTTCAACAACATTCACGGAGGGTTTCACAACTGCGCCTTTGACTCTGTACTTTGAGCAATACTGCTGCATGTTTGCGACATACCTCCTTTTCCTCTGGCTTGAAATCAGCTTTCCCCTTTAGATCAGTGTCTCTGAGTCTGTATTCTCTAGCTAAGTTGCAAACTGAAATTAATTTATAATAGTGTCTAAAAAGGAAAACTGTGACTATTTCATGTTCAATTAGATCTACTTATCAGTGCTATAATGTTATAAGAACAAATTGTCACAATCATTCAAAACCCCTGCAAAGAAAACTGAGTATTAACTACAACATATCATAATATCCTATTAATACCGCCACCACACATGCATTAGAAAAAAAACCCACACACACAAAATCCAAACCAGCCAGAAACCCTACTGATGGATACTTCCATCCATGCTCTGTGGTAAAAGCCCAGTGTCCAGGCTGTAAATAAACCCTGAACCAACTCAGGAGCTCAGTCTGCAGAAGCGGACCTTGCATCTAGCTGTAGAACAGTGTACATCAGTTTGCTTCTTCTGTCCCTGCTAAGCTGTTACCTTGAAACAATGCATTTCCATTCCGTGTGTCTGGTCCTGTTCTACAGCTATGGTATGACCAATCTTACAGCCGGGTTTTTTGTAAGTGCCAGAAGAAGCTGGATTGAGGCTTGTGCAAACACCATCTGCCATATCTTATCAGAAAAGCTTCCCTCCCTGCTGACACAGAAGTGAAGGTGCTTTAAAGTTCCTGGGAGGTATAGGAGCGGCAGGCTGGCACTGCCACTATCCAGAGACTGCCCAAAAACACTTTGGCTGAGAATGCGGGTAGTGGGACACCCTACAGCTTATGCTAACCTTCCATGTGTTTGAATGACAGACTCTTCAAGTCGAGCTCCTCAGAAACCTCAAGCAACCGCACTTCTGCTGCTTCCTCAAAGGACAAGAAGAGTGGGGAGACCTGATCCCTCAGAAGGTGCCCATCTGCAGGTCAGTGACCCTCACTGGAGGGAAAACGCCGAACGCAAATGTCTTTACTCCTCTATCCCTGACATACTTATTTTAAAAGCAGTATCCTCGGAAACATAACGTCATCAGCTGGGGTTAAACATTTGGCTCTTATAAAAAAGCCCAGCACTGGCACCTCTAACATTTGCACCAGCAGCATAGCTGAGTTCTCTAAGTCTTTCAAATGGCATAGAATGAGATTTTAAATAGTAAAGGTTTTAGGCAGTACCACATGGGCTGCGCTGTCTTCTCAGGAGAATAAATGTCAATGCATCAAAAGATTGCTTGCCTGTCTTTAGAAAGTGCAAGGAAGATTCTGAAACTACATTTATCTTAAGTAACAAGAAGGAAAATAAGTTGTTGCATTACAGCATTCACAAAAACCACACTGCTCAAGGGAAGTGATAAATTCATGACTGTGTAGCATCCTGTATGTGAGTAGTATCCTTTTGTTGTTTAAAAAAAGAAAAGGAAAGGGAAATGAATGATAGTGGGCTCTCTCTCAGAAGAAGGATTTCATTATTGCTTTTGACTTTACTTCTGCCAGTAAGCCTGTTTGCACTGTGCTGCCTACCTGCAGCAGCAGCAGCACTGTTAACCTCGCATAAAAGACACAGCCTTCAGTCTAAAATGAGACAAGTAAATTTTGTGTCCACAACCACAGGTGTCTTAACACACAGCTGAAACAGTGTTAAGCCACTGATCACAACCAAAATGTTTCTCTTCAATCCCTTCCCGCAAACCACAGCAATTGGCTGAATGGCCTCATCTCACCAATGGGAGTTTCTCATGCCATGCTGGCAAGTGGAACTGAGCTTTACCACTTATTGGGAGAACAAGTGGTTAAAGTCATGGATTTAAAACACTCCTCTCTGTATGCAAAGATTCGGCTAATTCCTAAATTGCACTTATTCCCCAGGATTTTAACGAGTTGTTCTCAACTCGCCCGGAGTTAACAGTCTCCATTTTTTCCGGACTAAACCCAAAGCAGCCATTCATCAGAGCATCCGCCGCACTTCCCACACGAACACCCCTCTCCTCGTGAGGAGTCCTCAAACTCCACACGAGGTCTGAGCATGAATAACTGCAGGAGGCGCAAGCAGTGCTGATTTACAGAACTGCATCTCTAAGGTAAGGGGGAGGGAACTTCATCTACTGCAACTACTGCCTTAGGAACCAGTTCTGCCTAGAAAAGGAAGTGGGACTGGAGACTATGCTCTAATCTTGAGGAAATGTAAAACTTATTGCCTGGTACTCACAGAATTGATTATCCCCTTAAGTGCTTGGAATCCTCCAGTGACAGGGAAGACTTGCTCTTTCACGTCAGCAATTCTTTCCAGCTTTGGAGAGAAAATGCATGCAAACACGTGAATCATCTGGCAAACTAAATTCATCATGCTGCTTTACACCCTTAAAATTTAAATGGATGTCTAAAAGCAACCCTCATCAACTCTGCAAAGAGAAGGAAACTTTAGAGCTCTCTCACAGCTAAGAGTTTTCTGAACTGGAGGATATACCACAGCTGACTGCAGCTAACAAAATGGTGGCTAATCATCGTGGCAAACATCACACTGAAGAAACCTTTCAGGGCCTGTATCTTGGCAGTGATTTTGTACCTCTGTCCAGAATTACCTTCCCTGTTTGCTCTGCCTTTCACTAAAAACCCTTTCTCTGCATCTTCTGCAGGAAGGAGCCTTTTGTGTACCTCTCCATTAAAGCCACTTTGAGCGAACAGCAGTAGCTACAGCCTTCACTGGGACACAGCAACTCTGGAAGAGCTTTTCAATGAAGGCCATGAAGCCCGTGCTCTTTTCCTTATCCCAAGACTGTTGCATATGCACTGCTGGAATCTTGTCTACAGCTCCTCTGTTCATGTGGTCAGTACCCTGACCTGGTTGCCATTCGAATGAGAGGGGCTTGCCTGCACCCTCTCTGTTGGCAGCTCCCACTTAACAAGGGGATTTCCAATGGGTCTCCTTGGCAGTGAGCACGACACCAACACGTCCTGTTTATGTCTACGTACACATCTGAGCGTGTTTCCTGAGCCAGAGAAGACATTACACTGCCTAATGTAAGTAAAATTAAATTTCCATACTACTTAACATTAACTCTGCAAAACCCTGGGTTCAGGTACTGCCCAGGACTCTAAAATAGTAATGTTCTTATTCTTACCTGTTCCTGTTCAAAATCCTGGACACCAACACAGTAAACTCTCGCTCCAAGCTCTCTGGATTTCCTTGCCTGTGGCATCATAGAACAGAGAAATAAGCATTTTATTTATTCAACAGGCAGCACCCAAACTCTGCAGAGCATGACGTATTTCCAGCTCATGCTCACCTCCTTCTCTGCATACAAGGGAATCTGACCGTCCAGCTTGCCATCGGTCAGTGCAATGATGATACTAGAGAACCTCGAGGCCCCTTGCTGCGCAATTTGCACATTGGCCTGAAAACAACAAAAAAAAATTATCCACCTGAAAACCACACCTAAACTTTTAACCGTGATGCATCTTCTAAGCATCTAATACAACATCTGAAGTAACAGCCTCATCCTCACCTCAAGCCTCTCTCTCCTGACAATCCTCTGACTCCCTTGAACTCACTACCAGCAGGGAAATCCCTCATCAGTCCTTTTCAGCCACCATTGAGCCCATCTCCAAAGCACTGGGGTCACTGAGCCGTCAACCCTTGCCAACACGCAGCTCTTCCGGGACACATCTCTTCAAATCCACTGTTAGGATTTCCTTTGCTATCCCCCAGATTTCAAACACAGTCAGTAGGTTCCAAGATATAAAAAGAATGACTTAAAACTATTTTTTTTTCTTAAAACAGCAACAAAATTCTCTTTGCCCAGCTTTTCAGTGCACAGGTCCTGGCTACGAATGTGGCTCTACAGCCATAGAGGAAGAACTGATTCGTCTGTAACAGTGAAAGCTTACACCCTCACCTTCAGGGCCAGGGCTTTCACCAAAACTGCATTACTTGAAGTAAGAAAATATAAGCAGCTGGGAGCTCCGTAATTAAGACAGTGCAAAATGAAGAGCGTTTGTCTCGCAAACGCTGCTCGCTGCGGTAAACTCTCCCCAAGGAGAGCGCTCTGGAAGGCACCACAAGCCCTGCAGCCCTACCGAGCTGCATGTGATTATTTACGATGACACTGGGATGCTGGGTGAGCTCTGAGATCCACGACACAGATCCGTGCTCTGTGAGAAGGAGCAAGTCAGAGAAATTCCATATGGCAAATTGCTGTGATGGCTCACCATCTTCTGCATGGGATTTGCAGAGTGTCTGGGCAACCCTGGGACCACTTAGGCAACCAGAAAGATTTGAGCGTAACAGACTGAGGTGTACAATCAATCCATTTATGTTACAGGTTGTTACCCAAAGGGTGAGAACAGAGGATGTGTTGATTGCAAGAAGATGAGTAAAACCTACCTGTTTTAGTCCTTCATGTATGTATGTCTCACCTGCTGGTACCACCTCCTCCAGATCCTTAAGACCTTTCTTGATTTTCTCTCTGCAAACAAAAAAACAAGTAAGAGACCGTTAGTGTGACCTGAAGAGGGGAAAGGGTGTAATTTATCAATTGAAAAAAAGTATTTGTCCTCAAGGAGAACTGAAATGAAAAGCTGTAAATTAGAGCCTTTAGCTAGCATCCCACGTGGAGGCAGACTGTGTATTCATGACAGAAGTGGCGCTGTGTGAACAGGTATTTCAGACCTATCTAATGCAATATGCTTCAGTGAGTCAAAAAGCTGGAATCAAAGAAAATGTTCAGGTGGAGCAGACATTGCAAAGAGGTGGTAAAACCTCAGCATTACAAAGCCCAGTGGAAATTCTGTTACATTAGGTCTATTTTGTTACTTTAAACCAACTTTGCTTCCAATCACACTGCAATCAAAGAAATCCCCAAAAACAGCAGTTCTATTTCAACAGAATCTTCCAGGCCAATATGCAGGAATTTAACCACGTAGAACTGAACTGCAACAATTAAAACCTTTGCCCTGAAGAAAATATCAATAGGCAAAGGCAGCATTTGCAAGACACCTTTTGTGCCCATGGGAAAAGAGCAGGATTGAGGGTAGTTTTTAATTTTTTACTGTCACTACCTTTTCGTGTGACCTTTCATAAGACATCCCACACAGATCCACAGCTCACTTAGATTTAACAGGAGAATACAACTGCACCATGATTTCTCATGAGCAGTACAGCAGATCCATCTATAAGGTGCTCATTAACTATGGGGATGAAAGGGAAGAAGTCGATAGACAGCACCACAGGAATTATTTCCAGTGAAAACAGCACAAGTGAGGGGAACAAAGGCAGAGACTACTGAAAGAATCAAATCTGGAGGGCCTTCAGTCTTCTGCAAGCACAGTTTCAGCAAAGTCCATGGAAAGTCATGCTAGGAAAGGATAAGCAAAAACTAAGAAGGGGCAAAATTTGGGCCAGAATATATAGAACACTGTGACAAATCTAGGTGAGAAAGAGGAACCCAGCAGGGGTGAGGAGATGGAGGGAAAATACATCGCGGGATGCGTGAAAGCTTTCCTTAGCCCAGACCAAATGAGAAAGAATGCATATGCCACACTGCCTGAACGCCACCCACTCGTCATTTGTTCCACGGATGGGCTTCCTCTATGTTTAGCAGCTCTGTTCCAAAGTACAATCCATAGCTGGAATAAGCTCCCCATCACAGGATCCACTGAGACAATCAGGGAGAGGAGGGAGTAAAAGAGAAATGTGGCATTGAATGTATGGAAGGGAACAAGTTATGTAAGATAATACAATCTGTTTGATCCAAATATTTTACATTCAGCATCTATAGAAACAACTTGCAAGTGATCATGTACGAACGCAGATTATAAACCACAGAGTTGGTGCTTGCCAGAAATGAGTGGCAGCACATCACAGGCGTTAGTGCTCTGCTGCCAAGAAACAAGCAGCAACTCAAGTCCCAGTTTTCTGAAACAGATTTCATTTTGCAAAAATAGCTTTTGTACAATCAGTTCGGTTTTATTTATCTGCAATGTCTTGTGACCCGGTCACACAGCAATCTCTGGTGTTGCCAGGCCTCTGCCTACAAGGGGTTCCAGGAAAATCTTTGGTAGCATGAGTTTTTTTAGCTGCATTTAATCAGGCACCATCTCTTGCCCTCAGGGCACAGCTGCACTAGACAGACCTAGACAGATGCAGCCAGATGTGAACTCGCTCCACGCGTTCTCCAAGCTGGTCAAGTGCAAGCGGGTCCTGGTCCAGATGTCAGAAGGCCAGTGTGGATGCAGGACTTGGGGCCCCAGAACCAGCAGGAGAGGTGAGCTCCATCACACTAAAACTCACCCCTGGCTGGTTTGGAGGCTGGGCACGGGGGTTCGTGCCTGCCTGCACTGTCCCGATAATGGGACTCGGCAGTCAACCAGCCACAGCACTCAGGACCCCCCGGTCCTGCTCCCCAGTGCTCTCACAACTTCCCTTTCTCCAGTTTCTGTAAGGCTTTTTGGTAGCCATGGAAATCCCCAGGGAAGTTCTGGTTTTATAACTCATCTGTACCCTGACAGCAGAGCCCTGCCCTCAGCTTGGATGCCTGGACATCTCACAGCACAGCTGAGGAATACTAACAAAGGCTGAGGGCCACTGGCTTTGTGGTGCAAGTCAGAAAAGGGAGGGAGGTAGAAGAGGCAAAACAGAATCAGCAACTCGCAGCCTGTCTGTGTTTGGGCTGAATAAGTGCAAATTTAATATCTTTTCCCCACTCAGCATATGTGCTGCAGCCCATTTCTGTGTTTTAGCACAGGCACAACTAATTTTTAATAGCTACCCCGTCTGTTCTCTCTCTAAGCTGTGTAACTGCCTCAGACAGCTCTTCCAGCAGCAGCCAGGCAAACACAGCTGTTAATATCCACACAGATTCCAGAACGGGTGTTCTTAGCTCCTCTGGGTGGGGGACAGTATCCTGTATGTCTTTCCCGTGGTGCATTCCACCTACTGAAGTGCTGGAATCTTGAATTATCTCAGTGTGTTGAGCATACGAGTGCTGGCAGGAGATGGTGGCTCTCACTGAGCATGTATTTATAGTGAGAAATGTGGCTGGGTGCTGCAAGGCAACGGGCTCATCTCTAACAAACGAAGGCAAACGAAACAGGTACTCGGGGTTTACTGCTAAGAAGGCTGTACAGTAAACAGGAAAACACACCGACGTGTCAGTGAAACCAAGAGGGGAAGTGTTCTTTGACAAAAAGGGATGGCTGCATCCCTGACAAGGCGAGCTGTCGTACTGGTGAAAGGAAACCCTGCACGAGCCTCCTCAGATGCGCCATTTGGAGGAGACTCATGCTTTCTGGGCCTCTTAAATACTACAGAGGGTTGGTTCAATTATAGCAATTACTCTGCTTCAAACTTGAGGCCTCCTGCACAGGCTCCAGATGGAAACCACATCAATGGCCAACTCTGCTATACTTGATACACCCAGCAGAACGCACTCTCTGCAGATGAGTCTGTTTTGGCAAGCTGTTTTGGACCCAACAGGTAGCAGGGGTAGCTCACGTGACTGAGCCTCCAAGCGCATCCATGTCTTGCACATCCCTGTGAAACCAGGAGCAGTAAGTGCACTGCCGGACTAGGGACAAGGACGGTACAGTTGGTCATGTACCAGGTACTCAAGCATCCTACTTTTCCACCTTCACTAACACAATCTCTTTATCTCTGGCGGGAGTTTCACCCAGGCAGAGCCAGCAGGGCTCGTCCTGGCCACGGGCACCGGTCAGTGCTGCCAAAGCAGGCTCACAGAAGCCTGGACTGCTGCTGGCCAAAAGAGAACAAAGGCAACATCGTGCCAGCTGGATGGTATTCCTGAGTGTATCCACTGTCCCAAACCCCTTGCTTTCCAACACTGAGCCCCAAAGGTGAGAGCACCAATCTTTGTTTACCACTTATTGCACAGTTTCCAGCTGAACTTCACGAACGTGTGTGTTTCAAATGGGCTTAAACCATCGTGAGAAGGCTTTTCCATCTGGGTGTTGTTGTTAGTCTATGGATTTATTATAGCACTGTGTGTACCGTGATTAACAATGACTTCTCTTTCCAGAGTTAGTCACAGAGCACTGTTCACACTCAAAAAATATTTGGCAATTTGGGGGCTTCGGCACTATTCTGTGGCCTTCTTTATATCCACAGCTTTATTGTGCAGTAAACCCAGCAAGAACTTTGCCCAAACAATCAGAAGGCTAAGGCTTTCCAAACAAAAAATACTGCCCTACTTCGATCTAACTGCTGGGAAGAAATAGTGGTTTCCTGACATTTGGGAATTAGCAGGTAAGCCAGGGCGAAAACATGCCTGCAAGTCCAAAGTGCACGTAACAAACCAAGGCCATAATATCCCATAATCACCCCCACAAACACCCATCCCCAGAACTGCACTGCGCTTAGTGTCCTTATCTTCTCTTGGGAACAACGGGGGCCAGGCAGTCTCAGTATTTTTCCTCTGTTGACCTCTTTAGTATTTAAAAGGACAGCTGCTCCAACTGTATCTATCCGTCCTTACCTATGTACATACGGTCACAGTTACCAGTCTCCTTCTCCCTTCTCCTTGTAATTCCTCCTGAACAAGAAGGGTGGCACTTCCCTTCCCCTGACACACTCGCAAGAGATCAGCCAGCCCTGAACTAGAGCCAAGTCCCCCAAGGGAACCCACTAGAACTGCAGAGGTTCTTTGTGTGCTTTACACGACGTTCTGAAAAAAACACGATTCTGTCTGTGGCTCCAAGTGTGCCACAGACAGGCAGTGAAAAAGACGCTTGTGTCCCCATGGCGGGGTTCCAGCACCCTGCCCAGCATTTCAAATGGTCTGTGTGCTATCAGTGCTGCCTCTCATGCTTGATAAGGAACAGGCTACTGACAGCCTATTAAAATGGAGAGAAAGGACCTCATTGACTTCAGCAGGCCTCAGAACAGGCTTAAGTGTCCTTTCCTGACCCCTCTCAAGCCATCTGGAAAGATGGCTTATAAGCTTGTCTCTGCCCACAGAGAGCAGATCCGATATCGCCGTCCGGATGGGGGGAAGTGGCTGTGCTCAAGTCAGACCACTTTTTAAATGCTAAAAGAGAAGGGGCTCAGAATTGAGTTTTTAGACGTCTCGGATGTCAGCTACATTTCTGTAGCATGACATGTGTCTGTTACCAGTGGCAGGTCTTTTCAGGAAGTCTTGTACTTGCTGTTATGTAGTATTTAAAACAAACAAACCCACAGCAGAACTAACCAACTACAGCAGACCACATTTTGCACTGACCCTACTAACGAGAGCAGAAAGGAAGGACCACCTCACTTCCACCCTGCCACAGTTCTGTGGAATGATTCTAAATGGTTTATCCATGTGTTCAAAACCCAGAAGGTTGCGCACTGCAGTAGCTTCTGGACAGAAGGGAAAGAGCAGAGGTTGTGTTGGTTTTGAAAAGGCTGAGAGGACACCAAAGGACTCTGACACTGTCCTCCGCTGAGAGCACTCATTCCACAAGACGATTTCCCAATTTCTGTGAGTTCGGTAACTATTTTTGCAACATTCTCTTCTCTTCTCCTCTTCTCTTCTCTTCTCTTCTCTTCTCTTCTCTTCTCTTCTCTTCTCTTCTCTTCTCTTCTCTTCTCTTTTCTCTTCTCTTCTCTTCTCTTCTCTTCTCTTCTCCTTGTTTCCCCCCACCCATCCTTAAGCTATCCTAGCTGCTAATCCTTACTTGCTTTAGAAATCAGAGTGAGCAGCCTTGAATTCCAATGCCTTTGAAACCATCCAGTGAAAGTTCAGGCGCATCCATACATCACCACAGCGCCAGAAGGACCTCACACCCTTCAAGTGGCACCAACCCTACTGTCTAAAACAGATTCTGAAGTCCAGATTAGGAAATACAAAGCAAGATACTTACCTTATGTGAGAATATGGGAAACATTTATTTACCATTTTATGCTTTTCCTAGACACGAAAAACTCCTGATAACCATTCTAGGGACGCTGCTTTACAGAAGCAAATGTAAGAATCATTCTCACACTATGCCAAGGGAGATGAAGAGTCACACAGAGATGAAAACATTACTGGTGGTTTTTCTGCAAAGCAGTGGCAGAGTTAACATCAAGGATTTGTTTCCCATCATTCCTCTCCTTCCTTTTTTATGGCTATCCAACGATATGGTCACAAAATTAAATCAGCTCTGTAGGGAGGCTTCATGACTGGCCACCACTTAAGAGGTATCAGTTGTTGTTCTGTATCTGTTACTGCTCCTCTGATTCAGTAAGGGCAGAGGGAGGGAGGGAGGAAGGAAATTAAAAAAAGCAGTGCACTAACCTGTCTCCAGTTAGCGGCATAATGACATGTGCCTGGGTGGAAAACACGATAAACGACAGTCTCATCTTGGGGCTTTAGAAAAGGGAAAGAAGACAAAAACACATTTCAGAGAAACATACAGATGCCCAGCATTTCATTCACTTATTCAGGTTTCATTCACGTGATCTTTATCCTCCAGATGCCTAGGAACGTACTTCTGAACTACAAACACAAAATGAGAGGAGTTAAAGGAGTTTTGCCCATCTTCTCCTTACCCAGATGCTTGGGGAACAAAGTAGCAGAATTATTACTCTCTCCCACATGACTAGTCTCCAGTGATGTGGCCTCCCCACACACAGAAGGTAAAGCACATCCTTTGGAATTGTCAGGGCCACTGGTGTAACACCAAGGCAGGGAAACCACTTGGTTCTCTCCTGCTCCTTTGGGTGCTAACCAGACACATTTCCCATCTTTGAAACTGACCCTGTCAATTTTCCCTTTTCTTTCAGGATGACACAATGTCTATTTCCAGCTCTGTTTATCAAATCCTCCCAGTCACAGAACCAGCACCTACTGACTGCCTCAGGCCTGAGAAAGCAGCATGCAGACTCTTCCAGAGTGAGACTGGTTTTGTTTCTCTGACCAGACACTTGTGAGACTTGAAAACTTCTTCCTTAAAAGCATCCAGGAAATCTCATGGTAAAAACCAATGTTGTATGAATTCATTTTATTAAGGAATTCAATCCTTTTTTCTTTTTTTTTTAATTTATTTTTAAGAAGGTCACCTCTTTCTTTGCACAAGGTTACAGGGAATCATATCTAATTAGCAGTGGAAAATGCTTAGGAGTTGCTCTGATGCTCTGGAGGCCCAAGACAGGAACTTTCCCAAGGTAAGTTGTAACATCTCTCCTACATGACTTTAAATTTCATTCATCACAATTTTAATATATTCAATAACTTTGTAATTCACTGTGTATGAGTATCAGCATTAATTAATCAGGTTAAGATTAGTAAGGACTTAACACTTGTAAAGCTGAATGGCCATATGTTTTCAGTTCACTGATGTCAATGATGCAACTTAAAATTATTGACATCAAGGGAATATAAGTACTGCAAGTCTGCACAGAACTGCACGGACCTTGGATTTAAGATCCAGGCTTGCAGTCTATCCATAATGGCTCTGCATACCAAAATATGAGATGCTCTAAATTAAATCAGAATTGAAACCAAGGGATTATCACCCTTTTGAACTGCCAAAAAAACCCAAGTACTTGCAATCCCCACCTCCGGTAATTGCATCACCGCCTACCTATTACCGCGAGACTTCCCTGTCGGAGATGCGCCTCCACGTGCAATAGCCTCCAAGCTATGTTTTAGACAACTTCTCTTCAAGATCCCCACAAAACCATTCTCTCCACAAGCCAGCCCACCCATGCCTCCTCTGTGAGCACTCGGACTCTGGGATGGGAATGCAGCCAGACCTCCACACAAGTGTTGCAAGAGGGAGTGTCACTTGGCTGGAGAAGATGCTGAACTGAAAGATTTCCACTGAACAAGCACCACACTCTCAGGGGGGGCAAATGTTTTACCACCTACCAAAAGAAGTCCTGCTTTGATATCAGGCTCTCTTTTTCCATTGTTTTTTTGTTGTGGTTTTTTTTTAATTCCAGAGCTTACAAAACAACTTTGAAAAGTTTCTGTCACCCCCTTGACAGAAGTTTTATGTAAGTTTACAGAAGATTTGCTTTTGACAAGATAAAAATAAGCAATATTTAGTTATAAAAGCCTAATTGTACCCTTTTATTAGCAAGCCAAGATCACAACTGCACTCTGCACTCAGTTTTCCTTAGCAAAACCTACCACACCATCTCTGCCTGTGTATGGTGGGGGATTACTTTGGTTTATTCTGGATTTTGTCGTAGGGTTTTTTAAAGCAAAGCACTGCAATCCTCAGCTGTTTGTACAGAGCAGTCAGCCAGGATTTATAGCTATTTCAAGAGGAGCTGGACTTGCCCGGCAACACCGCTGACAGTAACAAAGTTAATTACATGTAAGTACAACAAATGCCCTGGTTACATGGCATGGGCTTCCTCTGCGTTTGAGCTTTAACACTGCTGTCTTCCTTTTGACCTGCACTATACATTTACACATATGTTTACATGTGTTCAGGCTGCTTCTTTATACAGATCTCCAAACATGGAATTTGAGCAGTACTCCATCAGAAATTAGGCACATGGTATATTGAAAAACAAGTTTAAAGAAAACTTTAAATCACATCTGAGAGTCATTTAAGAGATCAACTGTTTAAAGACATGTATTGTCACCTTTTTGCTGAGCTCCAGGCACAAGAAAATAATGTAAAATCTTCCAATATTTTCCAGCCATTTGGGTCTTAGAAGCCAAACTTTTAATGTGTTTGTGAAACACATCCCCTGAGCTTGCAAAAGCACGGGGACTGGAGGGGAGGGGGGGGAGGTTTTAACACAGCCCAGAATTACCCCAGCATCACCTCGGGTGTCACAAGCAGCACCACGCACCTCACAAATCTTTCTGTCAGCTGATATACAAAATTAAATATCTCTCGCCAGTTCGTCGCCACGCTCCCAGACCTAGAAGGGAAAACCAGAGCACATCAGCGGCCTGATCTGGGGTGACATTTCGGGGCGAAACTGACGATATTCGCTGTTCCAAAAATCTTGAGGTACCGCCAGCTCTTGCCGGTAAGTTTGTCGCGATTTGTGGCGCATCCCGCGGTGAGGCGGCCCGGGCTCCGCTCCGCCCTCGCCAAGAGGGCGACCGCGGCCGCCGAACTTCCCCACAAAAGCGCGGCCGCCGCGCCGGGGCGGGTGGCAGATGCTGCCGCCGCTCGCTCTTCCAACGTGTCCGGCCGCAAACGCACCTCCGGGAGGAGAACTTCCAGCGGCCCCTCTCCACATCTCCTCAGCGAGGTCCCGGCGGGATTCCCGAACTTCCTGCCGAGCCCCTCTCGGTGTGTTTCCCGCCGCCTCCCCTCAGCGCCCCCCGCGCGCGCGGCCCCTCAGCGCCCCTCGCGCCCCCCGCGCGCGCGGCCCCTCAGCCCCACGCAGCGCCCGAACAAAAGCGGCGCCGCCGCCGCCCCGATCCCCGATGGCGGCGATTCCCCCATCCCCGCCCGCCTCTCCCTCCCCGCTTACTTGTCCAGCACGAAGTACATATCGAACGCTCCGTGGCACGACGGCTCGCCTGCAGCCGGCGCGGCGGCGGCGGGCAGCGGCGGCAGCAGCAGCGGCAGCAGCAGCAAGGGCACGGCCCCGGCCATGGAGCCTGCGGGCGGCGGAGAGCGCGGGCGGTCGCTGCCGTCCTGCCGCTCGCCGGAGTGGCCGCCCCTCGCCGCCGCCACCGCGGCTCGCCTGGCCCGGCCCGGCACGGCCCTCCCTCCCCGCAGCGGCGGCGGCGGCGGCTGGGGCGGGGGACAGGGCGGGCGGGCTCGCACCGCCCCCGCTCGCCCGGCCCGTGCGTCCCCCTTGCGTCCTGTCGTCCCTGTCGGGAACGCTCCAATTCGTGTTGCTGCCAGCATTGCCCGTGTGCCAGAGAGTAAGCCCCAAATAAATTTTGGGGGGGGGGGGGGGGTTGGGGATTGCACAAACACCGGAGAATTGTGATTTTGAAACAGAAAAAAGACCGACCTAACAGGGATCATGTGTCTCCCACAGGCTGTGAAGGTGAATCAGACAGCAAAAAGGATCTTGCTCTTCCCTTCACAAGAGGAGATAGGGAAGTCAGAGTCATCCTGCTGGAGAGTTTTCCTTTCATCTCACTTCATCCCCATTCCTGCTGTTTCTGGATGGTTTGTTGTAGCCACAGCACTCTGACCTGACACATCCGTGTCACAGTGCCTTCTCCGTGCCGATCCCAACGCCAAGCCAAGCCTCCCTCTGATGCAAGCTGGAAACTTCACCAAGGCCCACGGACCAGCACTGAATACTGTCAGCCAGGGATCTGGCTCACAAAGTTCTCTAAGCCTGTGAGCTAGCAAGGCCAAAGGGTAAACAAGCAGTGTTTCACAGTTCCTGTGGATACACAAAACATGGAAGATTAAATACAGAGCAGCCTGGGCTTCGCCGAAGACCCAGCCAAAAGAAAGGCCGTGCAGAGGCGTGTGGGACGACAGAGCAAGCTTGCTGAGCTTCCCAAAACCAGCTGCACTCCAGCTTTCCAAGCTGCACGAGTCCACCCCAAGCCCCAGGAGCACTCGCCTTGCCTGGGAGTACATGTCATGTTGTCCAGATGTTGGAAATCTTGCTTCAAGCACATGTGACCCACTGTGTTTAGAACAAGCCACCACTGCCAGTTCACTCTTTACTTGTTTCCAAGTGTGTGAATTCCTCTTTTAGCCTTTAGTGGTTTCTGCCGAAGAAGCAGATAAATCATGGCTATTTTGCTGGAACGGCTGGATGAGAGGGAGATAGGCACGTAGGAAGTACACGGCAGTGGCTCATGGCTATTTGCCCACGTTTGGCTTTGTTCACACAAGGGCCTGGAGCCTCCTTTCCCGGTTCCCAGAACTCGTTAGCTGATGCTCGGCTCTCTCCCCACCCTCCTCCAGCGCCACAGTGCTGCATAAACCTTGGCCCGGGGTGCCCGGCCCTGTCGGGACGGGCGTTTCTCCCTGTGTGTACACACAAACCCTCAGGAAAGCAGCCTCCTGAGCTGATATCTTTCTGATGTCCAAGGAGCCGGACGGGGCATCGGCAGCTTGCCAATGGCAAAACAAAGACCATGTTGCAGCAGCAGGAGGGGACGACGCATGCTCTTGGCTGCACCAAGGGACCCAAGCCAGCTGCAGACCTCTGCCCCAACCCCAGCTGAATCTCCCGCTGCCTCTGGGTGTTGGTTCCGCATCTGGAACAGGCACAGCTTGCCCTCAGTCTCCATCCTGTCCGTCTGGAATCGAGGTCACTTGCACGAGGACCTCCTTTACACTGGCTTCTTGTGCCTGGAGGCTGGGACAGCCGGGAAACCAGGGGGACTGGGACGAAACCACCCTCAGTCATTTAAAACAGAACTCTCAAAAAAACGCAGCTTCAAAGTAACCCAGCTCTAGAAGCAGAAGTTTTCACGTGGATGGCCGACAGGCAGATGAACACAAGTTCACTGCCAAGGTTTACTGCAGAGAAAGTAGTAAACGGAACAGCTTACAGCACCTTTGGGGTTACACAGTTCCCTTCTGCATCTCCAGCACTTGCAGATGATTTCCCCACATGTTGTCCCTTAACACCCACCACTTTCTTTTTGGCCCAGGCAGGTCAGGAAGACCTCAGGCAAATGGTGCCAAACCAAACTCATCGTATTTGGGGAGTGAGCAGTTGGAACAAAAAGTCACCCTTGGTGTAACCTGGCTGTGAGCCTGGCCCTGCCCGGGAGTCCTCAGGAATGCTGCAACAGAAAAGTGGTGCCTGGGGGGTGGAAATCCTTCAGTGCTGTGGTGAGGTGACCTCAGGACCAGAGTCAAACAGCGCCTTGGTGCGGCCACACAGGCTGCCTTTTGCATAGACTACAGAGGGTCAGGAAGGCTTTGTTACTTGAATCCAGTTCAGGTCCAGGATACTTCCGCCCAACAGCTGTGAGCCAGGCTGTTTTTTTCAGGATGCTCAGTGATTGCCAACATTTTGTCCGGGAAAAATGAAACTTGGGTGTGTCTGTGTGTGTGGCTGCTATGCTGATTAATTAAATCTCCTTTCTGACTCAGGTCCGGGATTGCCCTTCTCCCAAATGATCCGGGAGCAGCATGGAAGGGGAGAGCTCCACAGCACTGGCACCAGCCAGCGCTTCCAGACACCCTGAGCTGTGCAAACCCAAGGACGGGTGATGCTGATGGGAAGCCTTGAGCCAGGGCAGCTCACAGGAAAATATTTTTCTTCTCCCCTCACAGGATATGAACCACACATGGAAGTCTCATGCTTCATAAAAGGAAAGAGAAACCAGAGGGACTCCAGCAGTTACACAACATGCAGGAGCTGTTTGAGAGCTGCCTCCTGAAGGATTAGCTACAAATCCTTGTTCCCTTTACAGCTGTAGCCTTGTGCCTGTGCTCATCCTGTAAAACAGTGTAGAAATGAATAAATAAAAAGGACGGCATTAAGTAACACAGGAACTCTCGTGTCCATGTGGTATTGCCTGCATCATCCAGATGGAAAGTATCTGTCTAGACAAATCTGGGAATTATGCAAGCTCAGAATTCCTGAATAGCCTTTCCTTTTCAACATCAAGAAACATTTACAGTGCCCACTGAAAATACGCACAGAAAAACACAGGGGGGAAAAAAACCCTTCAATTCCAGCAACCAGGAAACCCAAATGCTAGCAGTGTGTTGGATGAGAGAAGGTATAAGTGCGGGAATATGGAGCAATTCCCTGCTGTGTGCACGCTGACTCATCGGCTGCCCCCAGGAACCAGGATCATCCCTGGTACTCCTGCCTCAGCGGAAGTGGAGCAGGCTCCATTGTGCTTCTTGTGGTTCTCTGCTGCCCGATGCCCTGGACAGGCCGCTTGTTTCCACTTTTCCAGAGCTGTTTGTTTCCATGGTGCTCAGACAAGCAGAAGGAATGAAAACAAAGAGGGAAAGATGGGCTCTCCTGGTGCAAGCCACCACAGAATAAAAATAAATCACTCTTGGCCTGGGAGAGCAAAAAAAAGCAGGACAGAAAACATGGAAATCCCACTCTGGCCTGGAAGCCGCCGCTGGCTCTGAGCAGAGCCCAGGGATCACCAGGTCTGGGAGTTTAGCACAAACTCCTAGAGTTGTAGTGACCCTTTTTGGTATTCTTGGGAAACAGCGGCCCAGCCAGGGAGACAGAAGAATGGAGCAGGCAGGAATTCTCCCCGCAGAACAGTGCAACCCAGGAAAAGGATAACACATTTCTCAGTAGTATATGAAGAAAAGTCATGTTTAAAGGAGCACATGTCGTGATCCAGCAGCCATCCAGTTTGTGACAGTTTTATCACTGACTCCAGGTGGACAGGATCAAACTGTCTGAGGATGCATCCGAACAGAAACATCACTTGTGTTCAGTCTGGGGTCACGTTGGAGGAAAAGGGTTGTTTACCAATCTGGTCTGGCCCCTTCAGTGCTGCAAAGGAGAGAGAGAGAGAGCATCGTGTCAATTCTGCCCTCCCAGCCCTAGGACAGAAAGAGGAAAGAGAAAATGGGAGGATGAGTGATAAAACAACTGCTTGTACCACTGTTTGGGGGCAATCGGGGCATTATTTTTGCAAGGCCAGCGGGCTGCAGCAGGACATTGTGCCCGAGCCCCTGCTGGATCAGCAGCCCGGAAAGCAGATGTGCCAATTTCCTGTCCTTGATGATGATGGGCCCTAATTACGCCAGAGCTGTGGCAATGTCCTTTCTTGTGCATGACCCCTAATTTGGTTTCATGAAGTCATCTGTGCCAGGTTCTTCCGGCTGCAAGGCTGGGGTGAGTGATAGTCACGGAGAGCCTTGTGCTCTGTGTGCCCGAACACCTGGCCCATGCTTTGAACAAACAAAATTCAACTGGGAACAAACAAAATTCAGGCAACCCACTGGGATTTGGGCCACTTGCTTGGCTTGTTTTACCTCTTGCAGGATAGCGTGCCTGCTGACAGGGAGCTGTGTGCTGGGGGGAGCATTCCAAGACAGGTGTAGGCACTCAGCCGAGACCAGCGCTTAAGAGACTGTTTGTCTGTGGGGGGATGAATTTTGGAACTGGGGATAAAACACACTCCCCTTTGTTTTTTCACAAGGGAGATTCCCTTGCCGGTATTGCTGCTGGTGCCTTTTTCAACTTTTCACCATTCCTTTCCATGGTTTTTGCAAGTTTATTTGAGTTTTTTCTTTCCCCTTTTTTTCCTCTATTTCTTTCCCTCTCATAATTTGAGGGGTTCCCCAATTTTGATGTTTGCCATTTATTTAGTTTATTTATTTAAACAGAGGCTTTTATAAGTTTGGGAGAGGCTTTTTGGATGGCATGGTGGGGGGTTTTCCAACTTTTTTCTTGCGTGACATTTTGAGGAAGCTTCTTGGGGTTTAGAATTTTTATTTATTTTTACTTCCCGTCTTTCTCCCAGGAGCTCTTTGTGGAAGTAGGCATTTGTCTGTTCGTGCAGGTCCTGCTTTGCATGGGTAGGGTCACTGCTCCTGACTGCTCCTGGGGCCAGCCGCACCCACCAGGAGCTGTTTGTTGTTCCCTGACTGTGGGACTCTGATTATTGTACCGGCAGCTCCCATCTCTATTCCTGGGGGTCACCTGGGCTTGCTGCTGCTGCTGGTGAGAGAGGATGGTGCTTGGGAGTTTGGCACAGAGGTAGTGTGGAGGTTTGCAGGGCGGTGAGAGGTGGAGATACCGCTCCCAGGACATCACGGATGTGATATGGGGCCTTGGTGGCCACATGGTACCTGCTTCTTCCTATGCCTGGTGGAGCAGGTGCTGTCCTGAGGAAGATGTGGTGCTGGCACAGGGGTCTGGCCTGTGGGAGCCTGGTGGAGGAAAGAGCTGGAGGAGGAGGGCTTGGGGCTGTGTAGCACCAAGGGGAGCAGGTGGGGAGATGCCAGACTTTTGGTGGAGCTTCTGCAGTGACGTGCCTGCAGGCAAAAGCCAGGGCACATGGGAAGAGGGCTGACTGGAGGTGGTGCTTCCGTGAAAGGGGACAGAGGCTCCACAGTGGTGCTGGGTGGCAGCTTGTGCCGCCTGGAAGCTGGAGAAGGGCTCTGACCCTGCTTTGTGTAGCAAGTGAGGAAAAGAACACTGTGGAGTGAGGCTCTAGGTGCTGGGCATGCAGAGTGGGGGGGACTGGAGAGCCCTTGGGAGGGGTCAAACAGCTCCAAGGAATGCTTGAGCAGGTCCTTGTGGCATGGCAAGTGTGGGAACAGCAGAACTTCTGACTGTCCCTGCTGGTCCAGGAGGTTATGTGGACACTGGAGTGGATGGATCTGGGATCACTGAGAAGGATTACCCTCTGTGGATGCAAAGCTCCTCAGGGGCAGGCTGGCTGTGTGCCTGAGGCTGGGAGAGGCAGGCACCAGGATGTAGGGGGGCTTTGTCACCACACAGCTAGAGCTGAGCACTGGGGAGCAACAGCCACAGAGGTGCAGTCAGGATCACAATCACAGAATATTCTGAGTTGGAAGGGACCCATAAGGGTCACTGAGTCCAATTCTGGAGTGAATGGCCCATGTGGGGGATGGAGCCCACAACCCTGGCATTTTTAGCAGCTGGCTTTCACCAACTGAGCTAATTTGGGGTCAGCTCCCTTTGGGGTTTTAAGGCCTGACTCATCAGAGACCAAGATTTTTGGTCTGGACTTGGTGACCATGCTTTGAGCAGGAGGTAAAACCATCAGGGGTACTTTCCAACCTGATTGGGTGATTTTCCTTCTTGCCTGCCCTTGGCTGCAGCACGGTTCCACTGCCCACCGTGTAACTTCAGATTAGTGAAGATTTGTACACTGAACTCCGGCCAGACCGTCTAGAGGATATGCTTGGGGAAACCCCACATTCAGAAGGTGGGATGGGATTTTTACTGCAGTCAGCTCCAGGTTCTGCTGCTGTCAGACCGCAGGGCAGGAAGGGTGAGTGTGGGAGTGTTTGCTGGCTGACTCACGGCCCTGCCTGGTTATTCACCAGCCGAATTGCACCAGTGACTTTGCGTACATCAGCCTTGCCCTGTTCGTGTGAGCTGCTCCCCTGGCTGCCTGGATGACAAGGGTTTCTGATCATCAGTGTGACTATGCTGGCCTTAAGACAGGAGTGAAGCAGCTGGGATGTGTCTTATCTGACTAGTATTTACATCTGTGTGACTCTGAATTACCTTTTCCTCAATTTCTCCACATGTGAAAAGTTTAACTTGTGCTGTATGCACTCGTGTCCTGTTGTCTGTCATCTAAGATTTTATTCTTTTCTCTTCCTATGTCTGGGCAGTTAGGATGGGTGGAGGTGGAGCAGTGCTGACTGGACTGCAGGCTTCATTTTCTGCGGTGCTGTTGGCAGAGCAGCAAATGCTACAGGGGCAGGAAGGGTCGTGTCCCTTTCCCCGGGGAAAAGCAAGTGAAGCAGCTTGGCAAGCGCTTCATATGTTTTCATGGATCAGCTTAGCGGGGTGTAGAAGGTGGCGTGCCTGGCATTGCTTTTGGGGAACACTTAGAGCTGCCACACAGTAGTAGCCACAGCAGGAGAGCTGGGGTACTACACTGTCATCCCGATGCGGCAGCATTTTCATGTCCGTATTGAATTCTTGTGCCTGTAAGAAGGCCTTTTAAAGGAAATGTTTTGCTCAGCAAAGCTGATCAAGAACAAAATAACTCATGGTACAACGGTACCATGGTACCATAGCCCAAGACACCTGTTGTGAAGCATGTTGACCAGGAAGGGCCTTCAGTCCCTGCTGAGGATATGCAAAGATGTGGTTAACTCCTTGGAAAACTCATTTCCTGTCCTGAGTCGGAGACGGTGATGAGTTGGTGTGTGTTCACCTGGGCAGCTCATCTTGTGGCACAGACAAACCATGGTTCATAAGCTCCTCAGCAGCTCCCTGCCAGTCCTGTGCTCTCCCTCTTCCTCTACTCAGGAGCATTTACTTGTTTCGCTTGTTGTTCCAGGATTTTGTGCTCCTGCCCTCGCAAGAACCATCAGAACCAGCTGCACCTCAGAGAGGGAGCCAGAGTCACTGTGGGCTTGGAAAGGTCCTGGGTGCACAAAGAGCACAACAAACGGGAGATGGTGTCAGCTGCAGTGAGTGGGCAGATGTTCCAGGTAGACAGGGTTTCTTTGGAACCAATCTAGTGCTCTGCGATTAGAGTTATGCCCTTAGAAATAAAGTTTACTTGGGAGCTCATCAGTGGGGATCAGTGTGCCAGCAATGTTTGTCCTCTCCAGGTCTGCATTGCAATCTCAGCTTGTGTTCTCAGCACCTTCCCACTTTACCTGCCTGCCACCTGAGTGCTTGCTCAGGCTGGAACTATGGGAAATGGTAGTCAGTTCGGCAGAGTTTGGCTGGGAGAGGTGAACAGTGTGCCCCCCTGAGTTTCCTGTGCTCAGCATGTTTTCTCCCAGTAGTTTTGGAGCTGCTTTGCAGGCACCAGGTGCAAGGCTGGCCACAGGCAGGAGTTACAGAGAGAGCACAGCTCCTCTGAGCTAGAAACATGGCAACTGCTCATCAGCACTGTCGGTCCTTATCTGCAGGAAGTAAGGAATAACCCCCATAAATCCTGTCCCATAAATCAGACTCTACTGAGCTCTGCTCTCATGAGCCACGTCACAGGTCCTGGATGAGCAGCAGGGAAAGGTGCAGCTGAGTCACCAGCAGGGAGTCAGCACCTTGCTGCCTCAGGGGAACTGTTTGTACACACTAACATCAGCCTGCTCTGTCCTTGTCTTAGACACCCTGTACACACTTTTCCCTGTACACACTCCAGATGGCCTGGTAACATTAGTGCAAGGTGTGACACTGGATGTGCATGTTAGTAACATGTTTGAGTGAGAATGCTGAGTGGGGCTGGTGTTGTCTGAGGAATCAACAGGAACGTGGATCTGAGAGGTCCAAGTCCCCTAGAGATTGCTAGCCAGCATGGGCATGTGTTAGTAAGGCTGAGTGGTCACAGCCGTGGCACTGGTTCCTTGCAGCCAGGGCAGCAAACCCTGCGGATTAATACTCACTTTTCCAGTTTCACTTATACTGGAGTCTCCTGGTGCAGTCACTGGGGAAAAGGAGTGTGTGGGGGGAGGTGTGGAGTGTAATGCTACGTTCTGGCAGCACAGGGAAACTGAGTCTGCACAGCATCCCAAGTGTCTGGATACATCACCCAAGATAACCCTCACCTGTAACTGGAAGCCAGCGTAAAAATAATGGCAAGTTTCTCTGGGGCCTTGGCTTGGGTTCTTCCCCCTGTCCTGCCTTACAGAAATTTGTGCCATCTCTGCTGCTGTGTGGTGGGAGACAGTTCCCATCTTCGGGTGGAGATTTTAGGGGTGTGCAATAGAAAGGCTCAAATCTCTGTGCCTCATTTGTAAAGTTCCTAGGCATTCTGGAATAAGATGCATAACAAGAAACACCAAACAGAACGCTAAAAACACACACAAAAAAAAAAACCCAAGCAAAACAGGCAAAAAAAAAATCCCCAAACCAGTTTTTCAGCTGTTGTGCTGAGGGAATTTTCATTCAGCATCTTGTAGGAAGTGTTTCTTGTCTTGCAGAATGAAAGTCACTGAATGTAGCTCATCAAGGCAGAATGCTGTGATATAATTTAGAAGCTCATTAGAGATCATAATCACAGTGACAGATGTTGGTGGGAAGTAGGAACCATCATAAAGATAAATAGGGAGCTGTTTGTCATGAGGGTATTAGATCATACGGGGGCAACGTTTTCTGAGATATCTAAGGGGCCTGATTATCACTTGGAGGTTTCCAGCTAGGTTTTTTAGTGTATCAATCGCTTGGAAGATAAGACTGAGGCATTCAAATATTGAAGACTTTGCTTGTAAGAGCCATAAATTGACATTGTGTCTGCTAACCCATGTTGGAGCAGGACATGCCCTTCTCTGGGGTGAGCTATGCATACCACAGCATCTCTGAGTGTCAAATAGTGTGGGATGGGAGCTGTGCTGTGAGGTGGGAGAGCTGTGCCTGGGTAAGGAGCAATGCAAGCAGCTGGATTGTGCAGGTAGATGGAGCATGGGCTGGTGGCATGTGCTGCAGAGAAAAAGGTTTTTAAGGGCCACCAAAAGGTATTACTTGGCCTGTTACTGTGTTAAGTGTGAAATCATCACCGGATTTGGAGATGTGCGCTCTTCCTTTGTGCTACCCGCTTCCTCTGGGTTGCACCATGGAGATTGAGACGCAGATCCTGTGCACGATGAGTGACTTGGATGTGGATGCCAGCGTGAGAGGCTCGTGCGTGCATGGCTCCGTGGGGACGGAGCAGAAATCCTGGTCCGTCAGAAATCCTGGGTGGCAGGGATTGAGCTGGTTGAGCAGGGGTTGAGCTCCCATTGCTATTGCTCCTGTGTGATTTGGAAGTGCAGAGATGGCAAAGGGGCCGGTCGCCAGCCTTGGGAAGCGGGCAGAACTGCAGAGCCTCAGAAGTGGAAGTAGGTTAACAGAATCATCATTAGGCTGTGCTGGCATGTGGGCTCACTGGGGTGTGAAGTCACCTGATGGAAGCACTGCCCAATAACAGAAATTCCCTAGCAGAAAATGAGCTTTTGTTGCTGTAGTGCTGTTCTTCTGAGGTGTTCCATCTGCTTTACAAAGAGCGTCTGACTGAGCCCAGCAACGCTTCCATGAGAACAGCATCTCTAGTGACAGCTTGCAGCTGTCTAGCAGATGAGAGCACCCAGGTGTAATGGCAAACAGGGAGGGAATTACAACCATCCCATTTTGCTGAGGGAGGGATGCTCTTGCGAGACAAAAAGGGACCACCTAGTAGGTCTGTTTGACAGCTGAATGTCCTTAAGTAGGCGCTGAAAGTGTGGGTGTGGAGTGTGCTGTAAGTTCATACAAGCAAATATAAGAGAATAAATCCAAATAGTTGGATAAATTTTACCTTTGGAATGGTGGCTAAGCAATTGTAGACAGTTGCTCCAAATGATCTTTAAACTTTTGTGTTAAAAAGAGGAGAGCCCAGAAGGACCACCTTGCAGCTCAGCCTGGCGCAGCCGTTCCGGCTCTCGGTGGCCCTGGCAGGGCAGGAGGGGCTGCCATGTGCCACAGGGCACAGAACGCATTCAGAGCCCTGAGCTGGTGCTGTGGCACAGATGATCTCCATAAACTGTGATGACATTAATCTAATGTATGCATTCTCCTACGAATGTGAATACCAACAAATACAAATCCCATGCAAATCAGGCGCTCGCGCAGTATGTGCAAGTGGCTGAACATCTGAGGACTCAAATATTATATCAGAAGTTGTTCGCAGACGTGCCTGTTCCAAAATTTGCTGTTACACTGCCCTTCTGTGTTCCCATGGGAACTCTCAGGTAAGGGAGAGACACGCTCCAGCTAAAAGAAGTGTGTGAAGTAAAACCTGGCTTCCTTGCTGGATTCCTCCTCCTTCCCCGAGCCTGCAGCTCCTTCAGATGTCCGGCTGCATGGAAAGGCTCCCCCCAGCCTCTGTGGTTTCCCCTTGGGATGGGGGAAAGGTGGATGTTAAGTGTTCCTCAGAAAAGGAAGCGGTACCCTCTGCCAACTGGCAAAGAGCAAGTGCTGGCACTAACTGCGGGAGAGAGATTATTCACTCATTCTGCAGGAGAGCCTGTTGGGAATCCCTCTCCCAGTCCTTGCCTGGCTCTTCCAGCTGTGCCTGCTGCAGCCCAGGTGCTTGAAGGGGCATGGCGGTGTGTGTCCCAAAGGGGCTGGGAAGCTCCATGGGATGGTGTCTCTCGGGTGAGAAATCTTAGCATCTCTCAACTGAACGAAGAGGGAAGCAGAGGGCAGCTGAGAGCTTTGCAAGAGGCTGCAGGAAGGGAAGAGGGAGCGAATTAGCTGCCCCTGTGCCCTCAGCCAGCACCATGGGGAATTCAGTTTGCAACAGGAAAAGAAAGAGGTAGGAACAAGTGTGAAGTGTACAAGAACACCAAGTGTAAAACCCCATAATCCATGTTTTGGAGTTGTTTTTTTTTAGTTGCTGGGGAATGCTCAAGGGTTTCAAAATGGAGCTGGATCTTGTAAAACAAGAGTATGATGGATGCAGCAGGGTTCATAGAAACGTCCCAGGAAGAACAGGGGAAAAATAACCCAGCAGCTCATGTACAGGCAGTCAGAGAGGATGCGATCCATGTGGAGGGACTGGGGTGCAGAGACATGGACGTCAATGAAAACAAGTGATAGGAGAGGCAAAAGGATGTGTTGTTGTAAATATCAAACCCCTCAGGTTATTCTTTCCTCCTGAAACCACAGTTGCTTGTGCAATCAAGACAGGGGATTTAGGAGAGGGAGCAAGCCTGTGCAGGTGCTTATATCCCACATGAAGACTGTTCTCCCTTAAAAGTGGCCAGATTTTGTGGTGGCACAGGGAGACTGCAGATGGGAGCTGTGAATGGCCCTGGAGAGGGGCCTGTCCTGACAGTGGCAGTGGGTGCTTGCCTGACTCCAGAAAGGGGGTGCATCCAGAGCACAGGAGTACGGCTTAGAGGGGCTGTTGGGTTTTCTCTGCTTGTCTAGAGCTCACGGATATGACAAACAATGTACCACGAGACCCCTGCCAGCTTTCCCCTCACTATCCCCTCTGTGCCCTTGGCTGCTCAGAAGGTTCCAGGGGACTGCTGACTTCGGTGCTGAGAGAAAATAATCTGTTGTCTCTTAGGCAGTGGCAAATTGTGTGGGCTGAGATCACATTTACTCTTAGCCTAAGCCTGCAAGTATTCCATGCATAGCCCCCCTTAATGAAAAGCCTCAGCCGCTGCCAGCGGGTTAAGAGTTAGGGCCAGCAACCCCTGGCATGTCGATAAATCTTCGTCCTTAGCTCATCAAATCCCCAGCCTGCTCGTTCAAGAGGGATTCACAAGAGGTGATACAAGACTGACCTTTGCTCTGTCATAAATGCAGGTGCACGTGAACCAGCTCAATCAGCGGGCTCTTTTTTTGGCTCCCTTCGCTTGAGGTAGTTTATCTCACCCGGCGGCTGCAGGACCAGTGCAGCATCCTGGCAGTATGCTGTGACATGCTTGGCTTTCCCTCTCCCCACCTTTGTCAGCTCCTTCAGGTGGCTTTTCCCAAGCCTCCCCTTTTTGACCCTGTGGAACTGTTTTTCCCTCTCCCCATGACTCCCTATCTTTCAAAATACCTTGTAATTTTGACAATGTTGATTTTTACTGCGGTAAAGGAAAAACGTGGCTTTTTTTGACAGCCAGATTGCATGTTTGTTTGTTCTTTTATTTTTGGCTTCTTAGGAGCTTTTTGCCACTTCTCACTTTCTAATTGTCTCTTTTTCTAATCCAGGCACTTATGCTCAAAGCCAACATTTCTTATGGCAACTTTTTATCACCTGCTGGCTAGAACAGAATAGCAAAAAAAAATCAGATTCTGGCTGAAGGACCTACAAAAGTAGGAAAATATAAAGGCTTATTTTAAGGATAGAATAGAAAAAGCGTTTAGAGGTGAACGCCCTGGCTGCATGCAGAGACCTGGCTTAAGCTTTAGAACAGAGTACCTCTGTAACTGGAAAGGAGGAAAGCGGGATCCCGGTTTATGTTGCAGGGGAAAAAAACTACCAAAAAGGAATTTCTTGTGCACCCAGATGGTTTGCAGCTCAGGATAACGCACTGGGGACTGGCAGCAGACAGGAGGTAATGAGCAGGTCTGATGTGCAAGCGAAGTCAAGCAGAAGCAGCGGTGGGCACGGGACCCTGGTGGGGGAGGTTGTGCTTGCTGAAGTGGGATGATGCAGTGCAAGACTGGCAAAGAAAGGAGCAGCAGTCCTCGCTCTCTTGGGAAAAAGGCATCTGTGTGTCTTGAATAACGCTGTTCGTGTCTGGAGACGGCTGAATTTTTTCAGGACCCTGTAGGGTGACAGTATTTTGCTGAGACTATGTGCAGGGAGTCATGGGTTTGTTGTTTTTTTTAGCTACATAAGTTAAGCAATAGACTGGAAAAACCACGTGTTTCTTGGAGGCATTGGTATCTGTCCCCTCCTGCTGACGTTTGCCTGGTCCTCTGGTGTTGCCAGGGGCTGTGGTGTGCTGTGTGCCAGCTCGGGGGATGTACAGCAGCCCTGCTTCTGAGGCAGGAGCGAGCTGCAGAGTGACCTGTGAACAGACTTGATCCTGTGGATTCCTGTTTACCTGCTGGTGCTGGCTCTGGAAGGAGGGCTTGTGCCTTGGCTGGTGGGGTCTGAAGCCTTTAGTGATGCACAAGCGCTCCTTGTGAGCCCTGTGCACTGCCCCGACACCTCGGTGTCGGTGCTGCTAGCCCTTCTGGGAACAAGCCCCTGGCCACGGACCCTCCCCTTTGTCCGTGGCTGCTGGCCGAGCCCTGGCTCACCAGGACCGATCCCAGCCCAGGTCAGAGTTCGGCAGCCATCATCCGCCTTGGACCACATGTCTGAAGTCCTCAGTTTCCATCCCAGCTATTGTTTCCCAGGGCCTGTTCACAAAAGCTGTGTCCGCCTGCTTGCTTTGCAGTAGCCCGTGAGCGGGGCCAACCCACCTGTGTTCCCCGGGAGGTTATTCGTGGCTGAACAAGCTTGGCTCCACACAACTGATCTGCTTAAGTGCACTTCCCTTCCTTGCTTTCATTCCACTCGTCAGGCTGCAGAGATAACGTCTGTCTTTGTTCTGATGCGAGACCCTTGCGTAGGTACCCAATCTTCCCCATAGCGTATCCTTTAAAATAGATAAATTTGCCTTTTCTGAGTGGCAATTTAGATTGATTTTGATAGAGAGGATGGCGGAATCATATACAGAAGAAAAAAATCTTTTAAAATGAGAACGGAAGCAAATATAGTTTAGTAGTATACTCGTTACAGAATGAACAGCATATTGTATGTGCTGTGTTAGAGGTATGTTATGAATAACAAAAGCACTGGAGCATTTACATATTTGTTTTCAGAAATCCTGGCAGTTGGATTTCACCATTCTGCGCCTCTTTGCCAGAATCACTAAACAGTGGTACATATGGCTTCTGAAGTACCATATGTCGTGGAAAACGTTAGCTGATGCCTATACTGATGCGACACGCTATAGTCTTTATTTAGATTTTTTTGCAGTTTTGAACAAAGAATATTAGATCATGCAAAACATTGTGCAAGCAGTATGGAGTAGTACATACAGGAAAACATAATGCATTGTGCCCAGAGAAAAGCCAGCTAAGAAAAGGGAAAGAAAGGGTGGTGTCGGGAATTAGAATGTGCACGTGCCAAGAAATGCATCAAAGGGTGGGACATGGCTTTGTGCGGCCAAGGCAGGAGGTTTTCCAGTGCTTGAAGCAGAGTCAAGAGCCAGAGCTCCATGGATGTGCCGGTTTTGAATCAAGTCCTGTTTCTAAGAGATGCTTCCTTTTACAAAAAGTGGTACTCAGGCTTAAATCTAAGTACATGCTTGAAATCCTTGGAGAGCAAAGGAAACCACGTGCATGAGTGCTTTCCTACAGAGCCCTCCTTGTAGGAGCAGGGATAACTCTGCTCTCTCTCCCATATCATTGTCTGAAAATAATGACGATGAACACAATGAGTTTTATGAGAAGCATCTTGAAAACAAACCAAAATATAGTTTCCAACACGGCGACCGCAAAGCCCAACCTGGCATTAAAAAATGAATCCAGGATTTTGTTTTGACAAGTTTTTAAAGCACTTCCCCACCCCCCCACCCTGCCCGTCTCGCCTCATCTTCACTGCACTCACATCGCTGACGGTGGCAGCACCAAACACTGAGGGGAGCCTGGTGCTGGGGCTGTCGGGAGTAGCCGGAGGAGAAGGTGACCCTGAGGGGAAGGAGAGCAGGGAGGTGTTTCTTGCCTCCATGGCTCCCTGCTGGAGCAGTGCCCTGCTCTCCCCTTTCCCTTTTCTTCTGGCTGCTCTGTGTGCAGACCACTGCTCCGTGAACACTTAATAGGCTTAACTTTAAGCACCAGAGTAGATCCAATGGGATTACTCACATATTTAAACGAAGGTATAATGTTTGGAGAGGCGGGAGAAGCGTTGCATCTCTGTCTCTTGATTTGGCTCCTGCTCTTAAAGCCACCCAGTTCTAGTGTCTGAGGATGGGAGGTTATGGGATTCACACAGCCTCTGCCACAAGCGTGTTGGGGTGTGTGTGGTATAGTGTTGGGGAAGATGAAACAGGAAAGCCTTATAAATATGATTGCCTGACAAAAGATTTTGGGAATATGAAAACTACAGGCGACATCGAAATGAAAGCCACTTTTGAAATACCAAATCTTAGTTACTGAACAACTGGAAAACAATGGTATGGCCAACTGAAGGTAATCCCCTCTTGATTGAACAATACCCTCTGCTTGCAGGCAGGTCCAAGGGTCAGAGCAGACCCTACTAGCTCAGCAGAAGGGGTCCAAAGAGTAGTTTTTAGAAGTTAAGATGTAACACTCTATGGTAATAGAAGAACTCTTATAGGCTGTATGTAAATGCTATAGGATTTGTATCTTGTATTAGATTGGTCAGTGACAATTAGAATATTCAGTACAGAAGATGATTTATTGTATTGTAACCAGGACTTCACCTTTCCATTCCTCTCTTACTCTTCGCACACTCTTACGCTCTCTCTCTCTCTCTCTCTCTCCTTACTTACCCGCTTACTCTCTTGCTCTCTTGGGCCTGCTCAGAGCTGCCAGCTGCAGCCCTAAGCAGTGCCCCTATACCCACGCCCTTTGCAATAAACCACATGTTCCAAGATCTGACTATAGAGATCTCTCGTCACCGTCCGTCCCGACCGTCCGAACCCACACCCCAAGCTCCCACAGTATAGCGAATGTTAAACCACAAAAGGTAGGAATTTGGGGAAATCTCTTATAATGTGCAGACATTCCTTGGTTGAGGCCAACCAACTAACCAAAACAGAGACAAACCCAGCACAAAAACAGAAGGGTGAATAAGACTCAGTCCAGAATGCAGCCGGAGCAGAATGACTTCCTGGGGAGGTGGGAGCAGAAGGAAAGGGCTCACAGCTGAGCTGTGCCGCAGATGGCCAGGCAGGGGACGTCGGGGAAGCCGCTGCCTGTGGGAAGAGCACGTGTGGTGTCAGAGATGGGCTCCACCGTGGAACAGTTGTGCCGACCTGGGAGGGCTCTTGGTGTACGTGGGGGTTTAATAGCACAGGTAATTGCAGAGAGGCCAGCGCTGGGGGAGGAGCCTGTAATTCCCTGCCTGGCTGAAAGAAGCAGGGAAGGCAGTGCAAGCTGCCAGTGGTCTTTCATGGTGCAAGCAAAAGTAGTGGAACATTTAAGAAACTGAGGCTGTTTCACAGGAATTATCTGAGGCAAGAGCTGCGTGTGTGTGTGTGTGTAGGTAGCATCTCACACATTTTATGAACCACTACCTGAATGGATGTAAACAGAAATAGAAGTCAGAATGGAAGCTAAGGGAAAGCAGGGCTGAGGGGAGCTTTCACTGAGCACCTATTTGAGGTTGCCTCACAGGTTCCCTGGAAAGCACCTAGTGGCTCAAATTCAAGCTTCATTATGTGGTTGTAAATTTGTTAAATTCGTAAGAGGGGAAGATTAACATTCGTATGCCTATCTCTGACTGAGGTGTTTTAATTCCTTTGTCGGATCAAGTACCTTCCCAGAGCTTCCGGGCAGAGAAAAAGGGAGCCTCTCTTCCCAGAGAATGATGTTTGTAGCAGTGCCAAGCAGGTGCCCCTTCCTTCCACCTCTGATCTCCACATCTCTCATAGGGGAGGCCGGTGAGTGCCCAGCCTGCCCTGGGTGTGCAGCTGCCCCTCTGGGCTGTGAACCAAGCTGTCAGGGCCACCACTGAGCCCACTATGTCACAAGCAGGGTGGCTGTCCAGGCTGCAGCAGGTAGACCCCCACAGGGGAAGGACACCTGAGCCAGGCTGCCCACTGAGCGGGTCAGTGCATGGCCTGGGCCATTTTCCCGGCTGTCCTGGCATGGAGCTTCTTGCGTTGTTCTCTGTGTCCTCCATGAGCACAAGCAGGCCATTTGCTGCATTAGCCTCATTATGTTTCCTTTCCAAAAGGATCCACCAGTGTCTGCCCTGTGGTTTGGAAAGGGGTTAATGCTTTCCCCTCCCAAACCTCAGCTCACCAGCACATCTCCCTTGTGCTGCAATTATTAAATGACACTTCACAACTTCATCTCCTCTCCTGCTACATCTGCTTGCTGCTCCCATGTGCAACCCTGCTCACGTCCCAAACATCTAAATGCATTGTTTCCTCTGTTTCTCCTGCCAGCATGGAAAGGAGCCATCCCTGAAGCAGGATTGCCTTTGAGCTGGCAGCGACGAGTGATTGGCTTTGGGCAGCGCTGCTGAGACTCTGGCAGGCCGTTTAGCAGAGAACCTTGGCTAATGAATGTCATCCACACCTAGCAGATGTGCCACTGCCTGCCATGCCAGATTTTTGACATAATACAGGGATGCTGGACACGACAGTGCTTGGGAAAAGCCAGGGAGTGACTCGTGCCTTCAACGTGGCGTTCGGTCCCGCTTGTGCTCTGCAAGAGAAACGAAACCAGAGGGAGAGAGGGAGGGAAGTGCATCCGTGTCTCCCAGTCCTCGACCCCGGTTTTATCGGTGCAAAAATCGTATTTGTGTTGCTTTCACTCACGTGCCAGGGGATCTTGAAAGAAAAGCCCACCACCTTTTTTTTTTTTTTGGTCCCCTGTGCTTCCAGCCCCAGCTCCTGCTGGTCCCTCCAGCCTCCCGCCGGGTCCCAGGATGGGGAAACGAGCAGGGGGCTGAGTGCCCCCCGGGATCTGGGATGGCTGCGAGCAGGTGCCTGGCACCTGCATCTCGCCGCCGGCAGCATCCCGGGCTTCGTCTTTCCTCTCCTGCCCTCCATCGGAGGGAAGCAGCATTCGCCGGGCACAGCGGGGGGCCGGGGGGGACACCGACCCCCAGGCGCCCCGAGACCCTCCGAGCTTCGGGGACTCCCCCTCACCCCGCCCGGCGCGGGAGTGAGGACGGGGTTGCCTCCTAATCCGGGCGTAATCCCGGAGAGCGGCAGCAGAGCGGGCGGCCGCTAATCCCGGCCCGCCGCCGCTAATCCCGGCCCGTGTCCGTGGGTCTCTGCCCGTGTCCCCCGCGGGCTGGGGGCGATGTCCCCTCCCCAGAGCGTGCAGTGGGGTCCCGGGTGGAACCCCCGGCTCTCAGGGACGTAAATCTGTTCATGACCTAACTCGGTCATTAACCCGCTGTTTGCCCGGCGGGCGGCGGCGCAGCAAGGGGCGGGGGCCGCTCTCGGGTGGGCGCTGCCCGCCCGGTGCTCCTGCAGCCCCCCCAGGCTTCTGCACCTCCTCTTCGGTCCGACACTCTCCTTTTTGGGGTGACATCGTTGCCGGGTTTTTCTGTGCGCCCGGGAGCAGCTCGGCCGGGGGTGCAGCTCGGAGGGGTCCCCCCAAGCACCCTCCGGGGGCAGCCTGGAAGGCCGGGGCGGCTGCGGGACGTGTCCTACATTACGGGGAGCTCCGAGGGGGGAGCCTGGGGGTTGTTCCCTCCCAGCCGGCTGGAAGCCAAGTTCAGTGCGGCGTGGCCGAGCCGAGATGCAGCCGGGGAGAGTGCTTGGGGGGGTCGGTCCCGGGAATATCGTACCCCAATGAGTAATGCTCCGGCTCGCTGGCTGCGAGATTTCAGGCGCCGATGCACCGTGTAACGCAGGTCGCTTTGCCGCTCTCCCCGGTTTTTTTCCTCGGCCTCTTTATCTTTCAATTGCAAAGCAATTAAAGGTCTGCGAGCATCCCTCCCCGCGGGGCCCTCTGATGCCCGCTGTATTGCCCTTTAGATGCCTCTTCCTTTTTTTGTTTTACAATTGTTGTATCAATATAATGCTTCCTTTCTTCCTCTGTCTCTATAGATACAGATATACAAGGCAAACCAAAGGTTTCGGCTGCTATTCAGTGCCTCCTCATTTGTCCCGGAGCCGTAACAGTGGTGCCCTTTCTCTTCTGGCTGCTTTTCCCTGCTTCTGGAGCAGCAGTTATGGGAGAAGCAGATGGCTACTGATTGGGTGAGCTTTGTGGCTTTAATACTGAATACTTTATGGAAAAGGACTTTATCATGCTTGGTTGGTCAGAGGAACAACGGGATGAGATTTATGACTAGAGAAAATAAATCTTTTTAAGTTTCAAGCTCCTTCACACACCCCACGTCAAGTTGCTGTAGCAGAGCTGGAGCTGAAATGCTCAGCATCTTTATTTTTTCCCGCCCCCTGCCCCGTCTGTCTGTCCTTTCACTGCTCTCCCCACCCCCTCTGCGCCAGGCTTTAGCAAACCTTTGCTAACTTTAGGGACTGTCACTCACTGGAGAAGCCAAGGCCTTCAGAGCCCCCAGGCAGCACCAGGAAGGGAAAGGCCATCCCTGCGTGGGGATTATCCACCTGGCGGGAATATGCTGGGCAGTCAGCTCCTGCCAAGGCTTGGCCACACGTAGCTCAACGGCCACCCAGTGTCCGGTGGGGAGTTGTGAGTGACATCCTCATGGACACGACAGCAGGGAAGCCATGTGGCCACCAAAGAGATGTCCGGGCCACCGCTCTGAGCTCAGGTCTCCTGAGGAGATGGAGCCCAGCACTGCCTGACCCCATGCACCCCACACTGGGCAGCACTGGGCCGAGGGCTGTGGGACCGTCCCTCCAGGGCCTGTCCTCTGCGCTGTCCTTCAGCTGCAGCGTGGCTTCTGCCTGGCCTTACATGGAGGCATGGCCAGGGCCGTGCGGTGGGGTGGGCTCAGCCCCAGCATGGGACGCTGGTGGTGGCACACAGGGACAGAAAGGCCCGAGGGTGTACAGGAGGCAGAAGCAGATTTCAGTCCTGCAGGGGTTCCCCTTCTTCCATTTCTCTCCCTTTCCTGTCCTTCATAGCCAATCATGTCTTCTGTCAGTCTGTTAAACACTTAAAGGAAGGTGAAGCTAGGTGAAAGCTTTCCAGGTTTTAAACCTTGATGCTGCTGTCAGGCCAAGTAAGGAGGAGAAGCAGAAAGCCTGAGAAAAATAATTTTGGGATAGAAAGTCAGCAGTGATAGTGGGCTATGTATGAACCTTTTCACCAGCCACCTATATTGTGTTCAGTGGTCTAGGTTTTGGTCAGTAAAAAAATATATTTCTGCGACCCTTTGGTGAATATGCAAATTAATATTTCTAACTAGGCTCTGTGTTTGCTCGGAAGAAAGTAGAGGGGAAGTTTGGGCACCATCCGAGGTGAGGAAAGAGCCGAGGTGCCTATGGTGTGCTGAACCATGAGAAAGCAGGTGAGGAAGGTATGTCAGGCTCCGCTGGGGTTCCTGGGGAGCAGGAGCATTTGCTCCTTGGGGTGAACCACAGCTGAAGCTGGTGTCCGGCCTTTTTTAGGGATTAGCGGTTTTGTGGTGTGGCGGTGACCTGACCTGGGAGTCCAGCATTGGTGAGGTGAGGCTGAAGGGTCAGAGGGAATAGGAAGTGACAGGCACGCCCGGTGTGTTTGGGAGCTGAGCTGGAAACAGGACAGGACATTGCTGGTGTGCCTTGGCCCTGGCAAGGACCTGGAGCTAGGCAAACATTCATCTGGTTGTGGGTCTGAGGATTCCCAGTGGGATCCCCATGCTGCTCGGCAGAACTAGCAGTGGGAGAAACACCGTTCCTCCGTGCGCCGTGTCTGCAGTGTGCTGGTGATGTCTCTGGCACCCCCAGCACAGGGCTTCCCCAAGAAAGGCGCCATCCACGAGCCTGGTGACAAGCAGAAAGGACTGTTTGCCATTCAGCTGAGGCCCCGATTTATTTCCACTACAGAGCCTGTCTGTCTCCAGGGAAGGGAACCATTCTGGCTGCATTTCTCCAGGCACCAGGAAAGCTTGTGGCTCCGCGTTTCGTTTTCAGTGGATTTTCCATTCCACCTGGTGTGCACCTCCTGGGGACCACAGCTGACCCTGCCTCGGGCAGCAGCAGGCAGAGAGGGCAGCAAGGCAGTTTTGAGCATCCCTTCGTGCCCCTTCCCCACGGTGCCCTGGCACCGCAGGAGTGAGTGTGGCTGGGCTCGTGTGCTTCTGGGAACTCGTGTGTTCTCTCGGTGATTTTATTTTATGAGTGACTTTATTGCAGTCACCTGGGAGCTCACTCTCAGCTGTGTGTGCGTGTCCTCATAGGAGTAACCACACACCCGTAGGCCTGGCTCATGTCACAACTCAGGCAGTGTTTCCCAAAGGATGCAGGAGTGTCTCTGAGCGCAGGTTGAGCAGCCTTTCCTGGTCTCTCTGCTCTTCCCTTCCTGGGTGAAGCTCAGGGAGGAAAGAGAAGACTGACACCCCCGGGAGCAGGTTCTCCGTCCCTTGCAGCCATCCCCATGATAACGCAATGGTTATCACGGTGGTTAGTGATAACGATGTCCAAGCATCCGGGCATCCTCACTCTGCCAGCCCTTCGGCCCCTGCAGCCGCCTGAATCCAGGTCCCGGCCAGGGAGCAGCGGACCTTGGGCCACCCCTCCGGGGCTTGATGCCCGTGAGGGCTGGCCTGTCTGTGGGAATTTGGCTCGCCAGCCCAACCCCTTCTGAGCCCAGGTGCCGGGCTTGTCCGCTGCTCCTGGGGCGTTCCCTTGCCCGATAGTTGGTTGTGCCGTGCTGGTGCCGTCGAGAGGGGCTCGGCAGAGCAGGGGCTGTGCTTTTGGAGGGCGGGGAGTGGCGGGGGTTGCCGGCTGCGGGGTTCCCTGGGAAAACGGCCGGAGCTCCTCAGCCCGGGTTGTCCTTGGCTCTCCGCAGGAGGTTTTCTGGAAAAATAAGCGAATAGAAAATGCAGGTATCTACCGAGATAGGAGCGTGCGGCAGCCGGGAGGCGGCGGGGAGCGATCGCACGGCCCCGTAGGGTGACACCGCGCCCGCTGGCAGCGCGGCGGGAGCCGGATCGGGCCCACCGCACCTGCGCCGTGTCCCCCAAAAATCCCGGTGAGGCATTTCCAGGAGGCTGGGGGAGCGCCGCCGGCACGGGGCTCTGCGGGGCCCCGGGGTTTGCGGTGGGCGCTCCCGGCGGTGACACTCCCCCGGCAGAAACTTCGAAAGAAAGAGCCTGCGTCCATTCCAGTGTCCTTCTGCGGGTCGAAGGATGCTGTTCCCTGGGATCCCCTTTTAGAGTAGCATCAGAGGCTGGATAAAAGCTCAGAAATTCCGCCGCGGTCTTTTCCAGTCCCAGGGAATTTCGGTAGTTTAGATCATGCCGAAGCGATTTCGAGATCGTTTATGTGCCGTGGTGTCCCTTAAAATCCTCGCTAATAAAATTAGCGCGTAGGTTTGCTTTCCCCCCACTAATGACAGTCACTCGGACAATTTATATCGTACAGGGAAAGCTGCAGCACTGAAGGAAAAAAAGAAAAAAAAAAAAAAAAAAACCAACCAGGAATAGGAAAAAAACCCCACCACATTAGAAGCAGGAATTGACATCCAAATTTTTACAGACTCCCATATTTGTAATATTATGAGACTCTCCGTTTTAGGAGACACTGGGTTTTGTCGAATTAATAAGATAAATGTTGAAAGCATATTATATGCAGCCTTTAATCCTAATGCAAGGGAAATCGTAATTATGTGGAGAATAAGTGAATTTGAAAGCCAAACATCAGCCCACTCTCTGATTGCAAAGCCCGCTCCGTTCGCCCCTGGAAAACGCTTTGTCTCTCCTTTTGTTTAGTTTAAAGGGTTTCAAATTCTATTTTTAATTATTCTTTTTTTTAATCTGTTTTGTATCTGAAATGACGACGATCAGGGAGGGACCGATAAACACTTTTCCACGCGGTAAACCCCTTATTTCGGCACAGAAATGAGTGCCCGCGTGTCGGTGAATGCGGGAGCCCCGCGTGCACAGGGTGGAAGCCCGTGGCCGTTCCCCGCCCCGGAATGGCTGGGAATGGGCTGGGGGCTCCGGCCGGGGCTGCCCTCTGCCCCGCTCCTGCGGGAACCCGGCTCCGGCGGGGAGCGCGGGGCTGCCTGGTGCAGCTTCTCCTCACGCCGGGCCTCCGCCGGGCGCCGGCAGCGCAGGAGGGCCGCTCCGCGGAGCCGGGCGAGGGCATCCCCACTCGCCTCCGTCCCGTCGAGGAGGTTTTTTTCTGCGTGTCCGATTATCCCTACCTGGCAGGTGCGGGGACAGGGCGGGAAGGCGCCGCCGGGATCCCAGCGCCGGGCGGAGCGGCCGTCGGGCACCTCAGCTCCCCGCCCCGCACCCCCGCCGGGCCGAAGTCGCGGAGCCGCGGCCCCAAACACGCCCGCTGCCCCGGGAGAGGGTCGGTGGGGGGGCGCGCCCCGCATTTCCCACCCCATTGCCCGAAGGTGCCCGGTGGCGGCGGGTCCAGGTGAGGGGCGGGCGGGCCGCGAGCGGGCAGCCCTGAAGGGGTTAACGGGAGGGACGTGGGCTGTCACGCGTCATTGGGCAGATTATGTGCAGCAAACAAAAAGTGTGTGTCTGCGTGCCAGCCCCTCACTGCACCGGGTCCGTCTGCACCGCTCGCCTCCCGCTCCGCCGCCCGCACGGCCCGGTCCGGCATGGAGCGGCGCTGAGAGCCCGAGGCAGCCAGCCCGAAGCCGCCTTTGTGCCACTGTCGGGGCGAGGATTATCCCCACCGTCCCTGGTGAGTACCGGCGGAGGGGCCCCGCCACCCCCCGCCGCCCCGGAGCGGGAACAATGCCGGGGATGGCCGTGCTGCCGGCGGCCCTGCCCGGGCTGCGGAGACCGGCGGGGGAGCCTCCGGGAGCGGCCCCGGCGCCGCCCGGCCCGGACAAAGGGCGGCCGGGGGGAGGCAGCGCCGCGGGGCCGGGGGCGGCCCGGGGAGTCGGGGGGATGCGGCGCCGTGGGGAGCTGTACGGGGCCCGCCGCCGCCGGGGGGAAAGTTCGGCGGGGGTCGCTCGCTGCCGGTGGTTTCGTTTGCCGAAATCATTCCTTCGGGGAAGGGATGCGTCGGGCAGCGGCGGAACGGGGAGGGCGCCGGGGAGGCGGCCGGAGCGCCATCCCCCCGGTCTCTGTTCCCGGGGAGGGGCCGGGACCCCCGCCGCCGCTCCGGGGGTATGAAGTTCCCGGCGGTGCGGGGACCCGGTCGTACCCCGAAATCGGGGGGGAGCGGCGGCTCGGCGGAGCCGTGCCCGGTGCGAGCGGCGGCAGCCGTCAGCAGGCGCACCGGGAGGAGCACCGGTCTTTTCCCGAGCCAGCCCCAAATGACGGATTTCGATGGCAGATGGGGCGGGGGGAGGCAGCCGTGCGCTAATCTGGTCGGGAAGGGCGAGGGCACCGCAGCCGGGCGCGATGCTCCCTCCCCGGCCTCCGGCGCCGCCGGCCCCGCACCCTGCCCGCTGCCCGCGCCCCACCAGCTGCCCGCCGACCGCATCCCTCCCCTCGAAACGCGCGGCAGCCGGGGCTCACCCTGCTCCATAAATAAGCGTGTCGAGGTAAAAATAATTACCTCTGCTTGCTGCTTTTAATTAAAGTCTCGGAGGGAAAGTGCTGGATTATGATAATGAGCAGCCATACGTTCCCCTTGTCGCGCGGAGCGGGAGGTGAGCTGACACGCAATCGGCGACAATGACAAGCCACTGGAACCCACCCGCTCCCCCGGCATAGCCCGCAGCCCGGGCCGGCTCCGGGGGTTACCGGAGAGAGACCCGCCGCCGCTGGGTGCCCGGCGCCTGCTCGGGACAGCACTTGGCCGGTGGGATTCCCGGGTCCCTGCCCGGAGCTGGCTCCGCCGCGATCGCTAAAAAAATTGATCAGCGCGGCAGAGTCCCCGCACCTCGCCTCCGCTCGCAGCTCCTAGCCTGCTTTCAATTTTTTTCCACACCGGATAAACTGCTGGCCTGCCTTTTTTCTTTTATTTTCTTCTTCTTTTTTTTTTTTTTAATTTTAAATTTTTGGAGGTTTTTTGTTAATGTTTTATTTAGCAATTCAAGTCGATTTTATTTTGTTTTCCGGGGCATCCCGGTGTACCGCTGAGCGGGACCCGCTGCGGTAACGGCCCCTCTCTGCCCCTCTCTCCGCCCGCAGGGATGGAGGACGCCGGCGTCCAGCGGGGAATATGGGACGGGGATGCCAAGACGGTCCAGCAGTGCTTGACTGACATTTTTACCAGCGTTTACACCACCTGCGACATCCCAGAAAATGCCATTTTCGGCCCCTGCGTCCTGAGCCACACGTCCCTGTACGACAGCATCGCCTTTATCGCCCTCAAGTCCACCGACAAGCGCACCGTCCCCTACATATTCCGGGTAAGAGCCACTCGTCCCCGGGCCCAGCCGCTCGCCACGTCGGCCGGTGCCCGAGCGCGTCCCCGCCGCGGAGCGCAGCTCGGCCCGGGGAGCCCCCGCCGCCGGGAGGCTGTCCCCGAGGGCAGAGCCGCGCCGCCGCTGCCGCTCCTACTCTTGCCTGGGCCCGTGCTGTCGGTCGGTCGGTCTGTCGGTCCGGTGGATTAACGCGGGGTTTCAGGTGGACACGTCGGCGGCCAACGGCTCGTCGGAGGGGCTGATGTGGCTGCGGCTGGTGCAGTCGGCGCGGGAGCGGGAGGAGCAGAACCTGGAGGCCTACATCAAGAGCGGGCAGCTCTTTTATCGCTCCCTACGCCGCATCGCCAAGGACGAGGAGCTGCTGGTGTGGTACGGGAAGGAGCTCACCGAGCTGCTGCTGCTCGGCCCGGCCCGGGCCCCCGCCCGCACCAACGGTGGGTGCCGCGCGCGGCCGCCCGCGGTCCCGGGCGGGAGGAAGGAGGGGGATCCCCGCCGACGGGGGGAATCGGGAGGCGGCGGTCGGCTTCGGGATCCCCAGCTCCCGATCCCCAAACTCTCGGCGGATAGCCCCCATCGGCGGCCCCGGCTGACGGTGCTCTCTCTCTCGCTCTCTCTCTCTGTCGTGCCCGCCCGACGCAGGCTCGCCGCCGTTCGCCTGCCCTGAGTGCAGCCAGCGCTTCCAGTTCGAACTGCCCTTCGCCGCACACCTCCGGTTCCGCTGCCCCAAGAGGCTGCACGGCCCCGACACCGGCCCCGCCGCCGAGGCCGCCGGCGTCAAGGACGGCGCCGGCAAGGAGCAAGAGCCCGGCAAGTTCGGGAAGCCCGGCGGGCCGCCGCACCACCCCTTCCCCGGGCCCGACGGCGGCCCCGCCGCCAGCACCAAGCCCTCCACGGACTTCCACAACCTGGCGCGGGAGCTGGAGAACTCCCGCGGCGGGCGCGGCGGGTCCCCGGGGCGGCCGGCGCCCCCCGAGGCCGGCCCTGAGGCGGCGGCCGGGAAGGCGAAGCGGCGTTTCCCCGCGGAGGAAGAGCGCGGGCCCGGCGCGGCGCGGGGCCGCTTCCCGGCCGAGCGGCCGGGGCTGCCGGCGGCGCCCAAGGAGGAGCCGGGCTGCGCCCCGCAGCAGCAGTACCGCGCCGCCGGCTCCTACTGCGGGCTCGAGGAGGGCGGACGCCTCTTCGCGCCGCCCAGCCCGGAGACCGGCGAGTCCAAGCGCAGCGCCTTCGTGGAGGTGAAGAAGGCGGCCCGCGGCCCCGAGCCCGACGGCGGCTCCGAAGAGGGCCCAGAGCGCGGCTCCCCGGGCGCGGGCGGCGCGGAGCCGGGGCTGTGCCCCCGCGGCGGTGCGGGGGGCCCGCTGGCCGCCCGCCTGGACGGCGGCAGCCCGGCGCGGGGCAGCGCCTTCAGCACGGTGCCGCAGCTCGGGGCCGGCCCCGGGGGGCCCGGCGGCGGCGGAGCCGAGGAGCGAAAAAGCGCCTTCTCGCAGCCCGCCCGCTCCTTCCCGCACGTTCCGCCGCTGGTGCTGGGTCCCAAGCTGGGCGGGCTGGGCGAGCCCTGCCCTGACGGCGCCGCCGCCCCCGCCCGTCTGTACGCCGCCGAGGCGCTGGCCGCCAAGCTGCCGGGCGGCGGGGAGGCGGCGGGCGGCGGCGGCGGCGGCGGCGGGGGGCTGCCCAAGCAGAGCCCCTTCCTCTACACCACGGCCTTCTGGCCCAAGAGCTCGGCGGCGGCGGCGGTGGCGGCGGCGGCGGCGGGGCCGCTGCAGCTGCAGCTGCCGTCGGCGCTGACGCTGCTGCCGCCGTCGTTCACCTCGCTGTGCCTGCCGGCTCAAAACTGGTGCGCCAAGTGCAACGCGTCCTTCCGCATGACTTCGGACCTGGTCTACCACATGCGCTCCCACCACAAGAAGGAATACGCGCTGGAGCCCCTCGTCAAGCGCCGCCGCGAGGAGAAGCTCAAGTGCCCCATCTGCAACGAGTCCTTCCGCGAGCGCCATCACCTCTCCCGCCACATGACCTCCCACAACTAGCGCGGACAACCCTCCGGCCCCGGGAACCCGCCCGGGACCCCCGCCCGGGGGACCCCCGCCCCGCCCGCCGCTCCCACCCATCCCCTTCGATGCACGCGTTTCCACTGTCCGGGGAGGGGCGGGGAGGGCGGGGGAGAGGAGAAGGTGAAGAAGAAGGAAAAAGAGAAGGTAAAAGTTAAAAAAAAAAATAATAAAATAAAAAGAGAAAACAGAAAAGAGAAAAGAGAAAAGAGAAAAGAGAAGCACCGGGAAAAAGGAAAAAAAATCAAATGACTTTAAAAATACATTTTTTAAAATGTCATATATTGCAACATATTGATGCATTTGTCATACGTTTCTACTTAAATTATTAAGCACTTATGGTTTAGATGTAATAATAATTCTATGTCAGGGTAAATTTTTATTTTGGATATGAAGCTAAGGGCGAGGGGGGCGCGGCGGGGCCGGCGGGCGGCGGGCCGGGGTCCTGCATGCACCGGGCGCTCCCCCCGCCCGGCCCCGCCGCCCGCGCCCCTTCCCCCCGAGTGTCACTGGTGCCCGTGGAATGGAGTCTCGGTAGTTCCGTGTTACCTTCCCTTTCCCATTTGGGTTTGTTTTGGTTTTTTTTTTTCCTCGCCCCTCTGCAAAAAAAAGATTTATTAAACTTTATAGTTTATCCGGGTATGTTGGATGCTTTGACAATAAATGACTTTATTTTCTTCAAAGCACCTGGACGTTAATCGATGCGGGGGAATGGGCGGTGACGAGGGGGTGGCCCCCCGGCTGCGGGGTGTCAACGGGGCCCCCAGCCACACCGGGCCGCGGGGAAGGGCAGAGAACCCCGACCACGCCGCCTCTTCTCTCCACTCTCCTTCCCTGCTCGCCTGCCTTCCTTCGGCCCCTGTCCGTCCTTCCTCTGTGCATCTTTGCTTTTGTCCGGCATTTTATTCAGCCTTTATCTCTTTCTTTCATCCTGTCTTTCCCTTCCTTTCCTCTTCCCTTCGTGTTTTGGGTTGTCTTTAATTTCTTTCTTTTTGCTTCTCTTTTCCTTTTTGCATGTCTTTCTTTTTTCTTTCTGTTTTTCTGTATTTTCGTATTTTCCCACCTCACCTCTTCCAGGACCCTGTGTTGCCTCCCACCCTTGCCAGGGCTATTGGTGGTCCCCGGCTTGCAGGGTGGGCACAGCCACAGAGGTTGCCCGAAAGTTGCCCGGGGTGACAGGAGCCAGGGGAGCCCCCAGCCCGCGGTGTCTTAGGGTAGGGAGTGCTGAAGGGGCCGGGGGGAGGGGGGAGGGTCCCCTCTGTCCTGCTGCATTACCGGGATGATGGCATCGCAGCCGGGGACACACGGGAGGACCAGAAGAACGGGGATGGGATACTCCCGGGCATGGGTGCACAGCCCGGTCCGAAGGGCACCATCTGCAGCGGGTGCATTGTCAGACCCGCGTGCTTTGGGGGGCACGGGAGGGCACTGGGGGACGCAGCAGCTCGGGGATGTGCAGGAAACCCATTTCCACATACAGGCTGCCATCACCCTGGCACCGAGGCTGTGCGTGGCTCAGCAGGTCACTGGCAGGGAAAATATCCCAAAGCCGGAGCCGTGCAAGGCCGGAGCCCACGGCAGAGCGTGAGAGCCCCACAGTGCCATGTAAATGGGGTCCGGGTGCCACCGGCGTCTGCTGCCGTGGGGTTTGGGGGTTGCACGGAGTACCTGGACCTGCTGCAAAGCCTTTACAGTTCCTGGGGAAGTGCATGCAGCTCCAGGTAGGAGAGCCTAGGAAAGCCCTTGCCACGAACAGTCCAGCTTCCCGCTGATGCTGCTCACCCTCTCAGCGCACTGACCCCGGCACGGTACCAATAACCCCTAGCTACGCCGGGAGCCGAAGCGGTCCCGCGGCTGTCGTTCCCTCCTCAGGAATACGCATGGCTCCACCTGCTGCCGTTAATTGCGGGGGCGAGACACTGATTATCCCGTGAATTTTCCTTAAAAGCGGTGCCACCCCTGCCCGTCCCTTTTTTGGGGGTTCCCCGGGATGCTGCGCCGGGGCTCCGGGGGATGCGGGCGGGCTGCGGGGATGCCGGGGGCGGCAGAGGCGGGTGGGCACCGCCATCTAGTGGGGCCGCCGCGGGGCTAACGGGAATGCTCGGGGCCCCGGCGGGCTCCTTCCCCGGAGATCATGCTCCGGACTCCTCTCCCGCGACAGCTTCGTTTCCCCAGCAGCCCCGGGACGTCTTTGGGGCTGCCTCCCTCCTGCACCCAGGGAGGTTCATAGACGCGGTGTTAATTATTCTCTCCCTGACTCCCTGCGCTTATCCTGGATCCTGGTGCTGCTGGAGGGATGGTGCTTCCCCTGCACGAAGGAGCACTCGGGAACCCAGCACACACCTACAGGTTTCAGAATCTCTTCCATCTACTCCAAATATTTTATGGCCTTTCACCGCCCTGTAGTGTGCTGTGCCCCTGCCCTGCCCTGGCAGCATCCTGCAGCATCTTGCTTTCTATGTGTTCCTTGTGACCCTCTCAGAAGGCGCGGTGTTAAGCTCCAGGACTTTTCCAATTGGGTTTGGACAGCCTACAGTCAGCCCCCTTGAAAACACTGTTAGGCAGGGCACGTGTGGTGCAGCGGGTGCCTGCGTTGTTACTGCAACAAAAAGCTCACACCGTTTCTCTATGGAAGTACAAAAATCTACGGACTAGTGAGCAGGAAATTTAATCCAAGATTTTGCTTTGGTGAAATCGGATATCAAACTCCGAAGTGATAAATCAAACCCGAGCTAAAGCTTCTTGTACAAGCAGAACATGCCATAATAAAGGCAGGCAGTGCCCATGATCCTGTACAGTTGGGTGTTGTATGGAGGGGGTTCAAGAGTTCCCTTTGGGCCATTTGGGCTCGGAGCTTGGCCACAGCAGGTCCCTCACTCCCCAGAGCTCTCCTCAGGTCAGCCTGAGTACCATTGCCACACACTGCTCCTTTGTCAATGTTGCTGCTGCTGCATGGGAAACAGGAAGAGAATCTCCCTCTTTTTTTTCCTCCTTTTTTTTTTTTTGTTAAATGTCTTTCCCTGTCAGTGGTTGATGCTGTGCTGTGTCTCTGCACGGCGCAGAAGCTGGCTAGGCTGTGGCACCAGCTGGCTTTCCCTGGTGCAGGGTCTTCATCAGGGCATCACAGCCCAGAAAATTCAGCGCCGGGGCATGGCATAGGCATTTCTTTGGGACAGAACTGCCCCTGTAAGCCTGTGCCAGAGCCCACAGATGTATCTGCCTCCAAAACCCACCCACATCTTCAATGTGCTGCAGAGGAGCAGTAAGTGGGAGCTGGAAATAAGAACAAGCAGCCTTCAGATTTGGGGAGCCCCTTCCCTGCACCCTGCAGCACTTAAGGTAAGACTGCTCCATCTGACCTGTAGGCAGGCCACACTGCAAATAACAACAATAATAATAATTCCAGCAAATCCTGGTATTAATGTTGTTCCTGGGGACCAGAAGGCAGCTTTGAACCCACAGAGGTTTCTGTTTGAAAGCACAGTAGTCGGGCAGCCACGGGCAGCAGACCCTACCGCCTGTGCACCTTTGGGCTGGAGCTGGGAGCAGCTGCCTGCCTCAGGGCCTGATCCCAGCAGGTTTGGGAACGGATTAGCATCGGGCAGTTGGACACAGGCAACTGAACTCCCCATCAGCGTGGGCACAGGCTGTACAGAGCTGCTTTCACATGGACTCCTTTCCCTAGGTCTGGAGAGAGGTGTACAAACAAAGCTTTCACTATGCAACCTCTGAGCATCCTCACAGCTGGGATGCGGAGCACATCCCAAAATCTTTGTGTTGAGTTTTCTGCTGCGCATGAAGATGCCGAGCAGCGTGCTGGACAGATGGAGATCTGCTGCCCGGCCGCTGGCACTGTTTGCTGCCGTTGTTGCGAGGAGACTGAGCTCCTCTTTGTACGGTGTCTATCTCTAGATAACCTTTAATTGGTTAAAATTGGAAAATCAGCTCTTAGGATTTCATTGCAATACCCAGCTCTTGAAAATGCATTGTTCAGCTGTGGATGTCTAGGGAAGCCTGAACTAGTTCCCTCATTTTGAAAAATCATGTGAGCTGTACAGTATTTCTTCCCTACTTTCCCCGCTGCTAAAGTCTGCTTTGGAGTGGGGAAAGACCTGACCCAGTACAGAACGTGTTGATGGTGGGTTTAAAACAAATACACACAAAAAGCAAAACGCATGGGGGAAGTTTCTGTTAGATACAGTGCTGTCCTGCAGAATGCTGGAAAACGCCTGGCGTGCTCTGAGCTTTATTTGAAGAGATACTGCTTTTCACTTGTTAGAATTTGTATTATTTCCTTATCTAGGCTTGTGAGGTGGCTTCCGAGTGATCTTGGTGACATTCATGCCCACAGGGGCATGTTACCCCCTTGCACCTGTGCTCCCCACAGCACCTGGGTAATCATCTTAATTGAATTAACCTGTCTCAATGCCCGTCCTCCTGCTAACACATTTGGCTCTGCCGAGCTCCTCAAGCAGCCACACTTTTCACTGTTTCCCGGAGTGGGGATATCTCCAGAGGGACTTGCAGGGTGACCTGGGGACCAGGCACCTCTACTCAACTGCGGTGAGTCCCCTTTAGGCACATCCTCCTCGCAAAGGGTTTTTTTGCAGGCTCCGCTGGCCGGTCCCATGTCTCCTCACGCTTTGCCTTGCATATTTTTAAGTGGCAATTAAATAGCACCAGGCTGACGTTGGGAGGGGGGAGCACTCCTGCCGTGCAACTCACAGGCCTGGTGCTCTGCAGCAGATCAAACAGGCTTAGAAGAGTCCTTCTCATCTTCAAATGGGGAATTTTACACTTGAAACCCAGCTTATCCTCTGCATTTGCTGAGTTTTCTCTGTAACCAAGCCCTGAATAATTTAAATGACATAACATCAGCACTAGGTTTCCAAAGCTGCTAGTGTGTGTTTGTGAGTGTTGCTACTGCCAAAGGCAATTACACACAATTGCTCCGGGAAGTTCACTATTATATCTACTTATTTATTTTGATTTAAACCTTGCGTTCAGTTTGTTTTTATGTTGGGATTTTTTTGGAGTTGTGCTGCAGGAGTGCCTGGAGTACTTAAAATCGGCAGGTTGTGCTGGTGAACAGGTCCAAATGGAAAGCACCCAAAACCATACAGGTCATGCCCAAAGCACTGCTTGTGAGTTCTAAGAGTTTCATGGTGAAGATGAAAACACGCCACGTGCCACAGGGACTTGTGTGAGTTGTTTTTCCACAGTGAAGGTGGTTGGGCATTGCTCTGGTGGGGAAAAGGGAGTCCCCAAACAAAGAGGATGGTATCCTGCGGTTGTCCCACTTCACAACAGAGAAAAGAGGAGTACCGGGAATGATACTCTGCTGCCTCACTGTGCCCCCCAGAAAGGGTTGGGAACGTGCGCTGCAGTGGGGTTGCCTCCCAAAAGCACCTTTTGGGGACCAGCCTGGGCAAGCTCACCTGGCTGGTGTTGCCTCTTTGGTGGCCACATCCCACAGGAGTTTGGATTTTCTGGGAATTTGTCACTGGAGGGGAAAAACAGATGTGTGAGTGAGCAGAGGATGCCTGGCAGCCGGGGGGCACCAGAACCTCTGTTGGAAACTCCGAGGGTGGACAATGGGGTCTAAATTAGGGAGGCTGGACTTGCTGGTGAGCGCCTCACACAGAAGCCTTTTTAATGGTGGGTATCCCCGCCCAGAGCGTGCAGGTGCCTCCTTTCTGCTCCTGGGCTGCTGCTGTGCCCAGTCACCCCCACGATGGTAAGTGTAAACAGTTGACCTTAACTATCAGTGGCAGAAGTGGTTTGTGGTCTGCTGACCCAGACGGAGAACAGGGATTTTGCTGCCATGGTCCTGTACCAGTTGCAGCCTTTACACCAAGATGCCCAAGAGGAAATCCTCCTGGAGCAAGGTGGCCATGCCTTCCTCAGCTGTGCTGACACAGAAAGTCTTGTGCAAACAGCATTCGAGAGGTTAAGAAGTCCTGCAGATCCTCATCCTCCTCATGGATCCGGATTCGGAATTAGCATGTGTGTGTAATTCAAGAGGAGGTGGGTAAGTGGAAGTCCTGGATTTTGCCAGACTAACCACTACAGCTGGGAGAAGTAAACAAGATTTGAGTGCCCTGACCTTCCTTCAGGTATGTGCATCTATATATAGGGCTGTCTATGTATACATGGCTATATATAACACGTGTGCATATAGCTCTGTGGATATATATATGTGCTGGGAAATGGTTTGAAATTGCAGCAATGCTGTGAGATCATCTGCTCACACCAGGCTGTGCCAGGTGTCAACCAGGCTGGATACAGCTCCTTAAGTGCGTGTCCCTCTCTGTGCCCCCGACCTTCAGCTTCCTTGGCAGGCGAAGGTCACCCTCCGACGTGCCACCCGCTCTGCCTCCTTCCTGCCGAACCTGATCCCTGGGCGCGTGGCCTGGATGAGCCTGCCAGCCAGAAGCAACCCTGGGGATGGCTGAGGGGCTGTTCCTAGGTGGGGTTTAGGGGCAGACACCGGTTGGCAGGAGTACTGAGGGCACAGAGGGGTGGAGCTGGGGCTCCAGACAGGGCAGGGCGTGTTTGGCCCGCGTTGCCTTTTGCAGAGGTGAGGTTTTCCCAGTGGTTTTGAGGGCCGGGAATGGCCCTCGGAGCGGAGAAAAGCATAATCCATGCGGAGTTGTGCCAGGGCAATGGATGGGCTGTTGCTGCGCCGTCTCCTCTTGCGCCGCGGTGCTGTGTGGTTGTTGTCTTTGTAATCGGGAAGGAATACAACCACTGGTGCTGGGGGGCGACCTGGCCAGTGTGCGGGTCACCCTGACAGTGGCGGGAGGCTGGGGCCGTGTACCCCCTGCCAAGGAACCAAGGAGGGTGTTGTGAACCGACAAGAGCCACCACTTTCCTGCAGGCCGTGAGATGCTGTTGGGGGTTCGTGATGGGGGACCCCCCCCCGCCCCGTTATCCCAAGGGCTCCTCTGAGGGTCGAGCATGGCCCCGCGAGTGACGGAGAGCGGCTTTGCGTTTCGGGGGGTTGCCCCGAGCCCCCTGCCCGAGGCTGGACTGGGCGTGCAGCTGCTGTGTCACCCCCCGAACCCCAGGCGGGGGGCTGCAACCCGAGCCTGTCCCCAGAGTCCCGCAGCTCCGTGGCCTCGTCCCGGCGAGGAGGACAAGTTAATTCCCAGATAGATGCTCCCCGAGCCCCGCATCTGCCGCGGGCACGGGGGATGGGGGGGGGGGGGGGGGGGGGGAGCGGGGGGCGTGGGCCCGGGCACAGGTGCGGGGCCGCCGCCCGGTTATAAATAGCGGGGAGGGGCGGCCCGGCTCCCCCCCGTGCTCGATCCCCCCCTCCAGGGCTCGGAGCGGAGCGGGATGCGGCGCCCTCCCTCCCTCCTCCCGCCCGCCGGCAGCATGAGCCCGTCCTTCCTCCTCCTCCTACTCCTCCTCGCCCTGCCTGCCCGCGCCCGGCGAGAGCAGGTGCCCGGCGGGGCGCAGCGGGGCCGCAACGCCCCCGCGTCTTCCTCCTCCTCTTCCTCCTCCCCGGCGGCGGCGGGGCCGAGCCGCTTCCCGCGGAGCCGCCCGGATCGGCGGCGGGGCCGGCTGTACTGCCGGGTGGGCATCGGCTTCCACCTCCAGCTGCACCCCGACGGCCGCGTGGACGGCGCCCACGACGCGAGTCCGCTCAGTGAGTGGGGAACGGGAGGTCTGGGGGGCTGCCGTGCCCGGGCCGGGATAGTGGGGCTGAGCATCCCTATCCTTGCAGTCTTCCCGCTCCCGCGGGGGGTGACAGAGCCCCTCGCTCCTGTCGCCCTTGCCTGGGGTGAGCTGTAGCCCTGGCGGGCCCAGGAAGGGGAATTTGGGGTGCCGGGAGGGCTGTGTTCTGCGGGCTCCGTGAGAGCTGCCTGTCTTCCTATGGGAAGTACCACCTGGGGGTTCGCCCGGCCCGTGGAAGTGAGTCCGTGGGGAAGGTGTGGGAGCATGAGGTCTGCACTCCCACCACAGCCCCTTGCCAGGCACCGGGGGGAGAAGATGCTGCCCCTTTTCGGTCCTTTCCCTGTGGAACTTTTCCATCCCTCTCTCTGCATTCTCATTCTCCCAGCACAGTGATAGGATATATTCAGTTTAAAAATAGGACTGAGGCTGACGTTCCCCTGAGAGAAAGCTGTGCTAACTCATGGCTTATCCTCTGGTCGGAGTTGCCATGATATCCTGCTAGAGGGAATGAAATGGCAGGTGGGGATGAAAAATCGCTTCAAGAGTCCAAGGGCTCGGGCCCGAGGTGACCCTGGCAGCGTGCGTGGCTCAGCTGTTGGGAACGCTCACGGAGCAGCCGCCACATCTGCCCAGGACCGAAGAATTTGGGCCCTAGACTGTGCCGTGGCCCCACGAGGCAGAACAACCCCTGGGCAGAAGTGCTGGGAGCCCGGGAGCTCTGCTTGGGGCTCTATGGGCACGGCAGGCACATGGCCTGGAGAGGTTTAGAGGATGGATAGGAAAACGGGGCACCTACGCCATGGCTGTTTTGGGAGACATGAGTTTGGAAGGGCTGGCAGAGGTTTGGTGCTACAGCTGTCTTGCAGAGACCTGAATTATGTGCAATTCCTTCCTCCTTAACCTGAGTTTTCCCCCCCACCCCGGAAAGGCCACGGTGACACCAGCTCCGCACATCGGAGCAGAGCCAGCCCTGGCTGGGCACTTGTGCTGGTGGGGGGGGCGCTGTGCCGGAGTGCTGCGGTGAGGAGGCCCTCAGGAGGAAGAAGTTGGCTTTTGGCAGGGAAATCCCAAGTTTGGCTCCTGGGAAACAGGGCTTGACCTCGGGCAACCCCAATAAACAGGAGTATGTCTGCCACGGCTGCAGGGCCACGCTGCAAAAGGCAGGAGGGTTTGGGGTGCCCTTGAGGACAGACACGTGTTTGACAAGGTACTTGCCTTGCTGCAGTGGGGCCGCAGAGCCTCATGGCTTGTGGCCTGGGGCACATGGGGCGAGGGGCGTGGCAGCCCATCAGCCCACCAGGGTGCCCCCCAGGCCCTTGGTGCTGGGACTTGGGTGCCTCAGGGAGATGCACTTCCTCCTTAAAATAAACATGGGAAGTGGTGATCCGATACCCAGCCTTGGGGGATTTAACGTGGCTTCGTGTTTGCTCCTGGCATATTAATCCCATGGCCCTTTAGGGGCCAGGCGAGATGCTCTGCGGGCTCCTTCCTCTTGGGCCAGGGCACATGGTACTGCCCCCCAGCTTGCAGGGTTTGGGGGGATGCCTGGCCCTCTGCCCGAGTCTCCCCACACCACCTGGGGAGGTGATGTGTTGGTGCTGTTGCTGAGGGATGCTCGGAGGTTGCAGCTCTTGCGTCAGATGAGTTGCAGATCACACGTGCCCCTTCAGGGGCCGAAACCCCCATCGTGCTCAGAAAACTCCCATTTTTTTCCATGGCTGGGCTGTGCAGTGTCCCATTCCCCAAGTCCTGCTGAGAGGAGGGGGTCTGAGGGAGCAGCGTTGGTACCTCTAGTCCCAGCTAGGTTGTGTGACACTGACTTCCCGAGTTCAGTGTCTGCGGGACGAGGATGGGCGACTCTGATCCCAGCAGGCTGGTGTGGGTACAGGGGGCTTTTCCCACCCTTGGGAGGGATTTCCCCAGGAGTTAACTTGTTCTGCTACAGCCAAGCCAGGAATTGTGCCCCGAAATGGAACTTTAAAAAAAAAAAAAAAAAAAAAAAAAGTCCCAGCCACCACCCTCGATCTGTCCCAGAGTGGATGGAGGGTCCCTCTGTGGGGCAGAGGGATGGAGCAGGAGCTGGGTGGAGCCAGGCAGCTGAGGAGCAGGGACATGGGAGAGGAAATGCAAACCTGTCAGACTGAGTCATATTTATTTTTTCTTTGTCACACCGATGTGAAAAGAACTGTGATTTATTCTGGGATTTCTGTCATCCTAGGTATTTTGGAAATATTTGCTGTGTCTCAGGGGATTGTAGGAATACGAGGAGTTTTCAGCAACAAATTTTTAGCGATGTCAAAAAAAGGAAAACTCCATGCAAGTGTAAGTAAACCCCCCCTTATCAGTACGTGTTGTTTATTAAAGGCTTTGTGACACCTCCACAAGTCGGCACAGCAACAGCCCCAGGCAGGGCCCTGGCGTGACGACCCCCTCGGGCTGCCGGAATGACTCCGTGCTGGGCAGCACCGGCGCCATGCAGACAGATAGGGGACAGGTGGAGCTGGAGCTCCCCAAGCCCACCTTCCTACTTAGTGCATTTAACCGTGCAAAGTGGGCCTTTTTGTGTGCAGTTGGGTATTTGCATCAGCAGAGCCTGTTCTTTGAGCACGGCTGGGTTATTTTTAGCACCTTCTGCAGCAGATCGCGCAGAAGGGTTTAGCCAAATGTCTCCCGGCGAGCGGCACGCACGGCGCCGGCAGCGCTGGGGCTCGGGCCGGCTTTGCCCTTGGAGACAGAGAACCCTGGAGAGGGCTCGGGCAGGTGAGGTCCAGACTGTGCAGGTGTGCTGCAGCTAGAGTGGGAAAACCCTGGTAACTTTTCTCTGCAGGATGTTCTCCTGAAGGCTGAGGTTTCCTGCAGGTCTCATTATGCTTTTTCCAGCTTTCTGTGTTGAATGAATCCACACGTCGATTTCGCTGCTTGTTTCAACCTCAGGATGTTGCTTCCCTGTTCCTTGTTGCCAGTTCCAGAGATCATTCAAACGATCACTGTGAACTCCTGTGCTTACACGAAAAGCAGTGCCTTTGAAAGGCGTGTATACGTGCACCACCCCAAGAAGGGCATTTTTAAGGCAGCATCTCCTCTCTGAGGGTGGTTCTCAGAGAGCCCGGTCAGGGCTGACGGCTGGGAAAAGAGAAAAGCTGGTTGCCCACCCTGCAGTTCCGAGACAAACCTCCCAGTCCCAGAGCGGATGTCACGGATGTGCTTGCACAGCCAGACACCGCAGACCACTTCCAGCGAGATTTATGAACTCACCTCTCTGTCCCTTAAGTCCTTTTGGAGTGCTGCTCCTGAAACCTACTGATGCTTAAAGGGTGAGCACATGGTTCCTTCTTTGAAGAAATAAAGTAGGAGCATGAATGGTGTCTAGGGGAAAAAGGGAATGGTTTCATGGAGGAAAACCCTTGCCAGGTGAGGCAAGGGGCAGAGCAGGAGGAGAGGGAAAGGATGGAGAGGAGAGGGAAGCAGGCAGAGAGAGATTGCCGGACCCACCAGGGCCCTCCCTTCTGGCATACAATGGGCCTCTTATCTGAGCTGAAGCCTTGATTTATGCCCTGGCACAGGCAGAAATTAAATCAAGCCTCATTGGTGCATGGTTAATTGTTGACACACAAAGGGCAGGGCCAGAGAGGGACTTCAGTCAGGAGGGTCAGGGCAGGGGTGAGGACACACGATGCCCCGCTCGGGTGAAAGCCGCAAATTTGTAGAAACTTGACCCAAATGCCTAAAGACTGCTGAACTAAACAATGCCAATAATGCAAACCCAGCATCTGTTGTTCTTTCCTGTGCTGGCAGGATTGAAGTTATTTCATGGCCTAATGAGTTCTGAGCAGTACAAAGCACGTCCTGTGCCCGTCACTCAGGGCAGTGCTTTGATATGGGAGTCAGGCCGGGAACTTTGCGCCGAACCACAGACAAGCCATTCCTGCAGGAATTTGGGCTTCTTCGAAACTCACTGTCAGGCTCAGCTCCATCCCAGCTTGGTGTTTTACAGACTCTCGTCTCCTCTTTCTCTTCTTTTTTTTAATGCCAGCTTAATTAAATTACTGAGTGGTTCATTTTTAGAGGCACCAGCTTCAGAAAATGACAGTTATCGCGGCAATTATCAGTTGTGTGCACAGATGGCTTTTTCCTTGTTGATAAATCCTCGCTCTCCTGTTTGTCCATTTTTAGCATGGAGCGGGTGGGAGGGTTCTGTGCCTGTCCAGCATGGACCCCAGGGGACAGATTTGCCCAGGTAATTCTCCTTTTCCAGGAGTCGCCACAAAGCCGCATTCCTGGCTGGAGCAAGTCTCTGCTCAACTGGATTTTGAAATTTAATTGACTTCAGGACTGCTCTTGATGATTGTCTCTGGAGCTCTGCAGTGCAAATCCAATGCCAGACATGTGCTGTGGCTGCACTGCCGGCCCCACGCAGGAAAAATCAGCTTTTCCTGAATGGAGCGGTGCAGGGATGAGCCGAGAGGCCGGGATGTGGGGAAGTCTGACAGGATCATGGTGAAGCAGCTGTTGATCCACTTCCCAGGCTAGGGCGAGGGCTTCCCTCTGCACATGGGATGTCCTGCCCGAGCACTGCCATGCGCACTGGGGCTTTGGGGAGCACCAAGAGTCAGCAAAGCCTTGCTGGGGAAGGTGAAGGCCTGTGCATGGGGGAAACAGCAGGGAGGGTGTATGAAAGACAGGGAGAGCAAAAATGGGTCATGGAGCTGATGTCCCGTGGAAGCGGTGAGCTAAAGAAGACCTAATTCCAAGTGCTATGAGGCAAAATGTGCACAGCAGGTTGAGGGCTCTGTCACTTGTGCTATAAGGCTCCACTTCTTTGGTTAAATTAGGGCTTTCAGACACTTTCCTTGTAGTTACAAAGCCCTCCTGGGATTTGGGTCTTGTACTCTGTCTCTGCTCAGCATCTCCTCCATGTCAGTGGTTTGAATTAGGGTTACTGGTTTGGAGGTATCACTGTGGAACTGAGCTGGGGAAGCTTTTAGGGCACCTGGTAACTGTGCTCGCCATCAGGTTAAAGTATGGCAGAGGATTCTGGAGGGGCTGCTGGAAGCTGTAGCTGGGGATCCCAGGGCTGTGGGCACACAGGAGAAGTGCTAGGCTCTGCTGTTTTGTTTTGGAATGCTTTCTTTGGAGGGAAGGGAAGGGCACTGCTGGGGGAGCCCAAGCCTTTTTATTCCCAAGAAAGCCCAAAACTGGGTGGTAAGCAGCTACTGAAGTATCTGCATTGGGGGTTTTCCAAACTGTCAGGTGCCTGGCACCCTCAGAGTTGGTGCCCCGTGTTTCCATGCACTCCTTAGGGCCTGGTTTTGGGAGACAGACAAACCAGCAAGCATTGGGGGTGGGGGACCGATACCACCTGCCCTTTGCTAATGGTGTCCCCTCTGTCCCCGCAGGCCCGGTTCACGGTGGACTGCCATTTCCGGGAGCGCTTCCAGGAGAACAGCTACAACACCTACGCCTCGGCCGTGCACCGCAGCCCTCGCTCGGGGCGCCAGTGGTACGTGGCCCTCAACAAGCGGGGCAAAGCCAAGCGAGGCTGCAGCCCCCGTGCCCGGCCCCAGCACGTCTCCACGCACTTCCTGCCCCGCTTCTGGCAGCCACAGCCCCCCGAGCTCGCCTTCACCGTCGCTCTCCCTGAGAAGAAGCCCCCGCCGCCGAAGCCCAAGGTCGCCCCATCCCCGCCTCGGAAGAACCCCGGCCCTGTCAAGTACCGGCTGAAGTTCCGCTTCGGGTAGTGCCGTGGTGGGGATGGTGGCGCTGGAGAGACTGGGCACTGGGGAGCTTTTGGGGGTGACCCCACGGGAGGCCCGTGTCACCCTCTGCAGATGGACACAGGGAAGCTCCCAGGTGGCCGTGCCACCTCGAAAGGCTCGAGGACTTCTCTTCACCGCACAAGCTGGGCGGCGTCCCCAGAGGCGTGTGCTGGGATGGCGCAGCTCGGGCTTGCCAAAGAGAATTCCCATGGTGCCCTGAAAGCACTGGATGGACCTTGGGTTAGCGTTCTGTTGTTGGAAGAAGTAGAAAGGTACCTCTATAGCGAACATATTTTCTTACCTTATTTTCACTAGTGACTCCTTTGACAATCATTTTCATGCGAGAGAGATGTTCAGAGCCAAGTGGTTTTGTTTGTTTTTCTTGCATCTCCTTCTTGCTGCACTTTTTCCTCCGACCATACCTCAGGCACCGTGTATCCAGGTCTGTCCCTTCCCTTTCTCTTAGAAACCAGCTCTTCCCTTCCACAACAAAACAGTGAGACCAAGCCCTCCAAATTCAGTCGCCTTATCTGTGCTGCAAGGTGGTCTTCAAACTCTCTGTTGGCAATAATAGATGTGTGTGTGTATTTTGTAAGGATTGCAGGCTTGGGGAGGGTGGCTGTTTGCAGCCCACTCCTGGTGGTCTCTCCCCTTCTTCCCTGGACAGCTGGAGGAGCAAGTCTCTTCCTGTCCATCCAAGTATGGATTCGATGCCTGCTTTAAAATACCTCTGCCCTGGTGCCGGGGCGTTCCTGCTCCCTGGAGGAGTCCTTCCCCACCCCGGCTCCCTGGGGACAGGGATGCCTGTGGCCCCCAGGTGCCCACCAGTTTCATCCTACACTTTTTGCTGCTGATTTATTTTATCACTCTCAATACATTTGCAGAGGCAGGGAGCAAGGTTTTTATTTTACAGTGCGTGTGGTGATGTGGCAATAAATGCTGTTATAGCTGCTTGTCCCTTTGGGAGTGTTTCTCCCATCCAGGTTGCCTGACGGCCCTGATGTTGAATTGTTTTTCTGTCGTGGTGTGGTCTGTGAAGTAGTGGTGCACATGGAGTTTGTAATCGGTGTTTAGCAGCGTTGCTGTACATACAGGCACTGGTAGCATTGAACCTCACCGGTGAAGCCTTAATTAGGAGCCCAGATGGACTCAGGTTGGCAGAACCCCTCGGGACCTGAGCCCTACCAGCGTCCGGCAGCAATAATGACCTTCATCTCCTGATTGTGGTACAAATGGCTGTTTCCATTGGAATCGTGGTTCTTTGCCTTCGTCATCCTTCTGGCAGCCCCTGGCTGGACATGTATGCTCCATGTACAGGGATGGATGAGGATGCTGGAATAAAATAGTTGTGTTTCATTTTATAACCTGATTGTGTGATCTCTTGCCTTCTCTGTGCCTTCTTTTCTTCCCCTGAAGGAAAAAAATAAGTGCTGCAAACTTGGCTGCTCTGTGTGTTTCTGTCACGTTGGGGTTGGCTGGCGCAGTGCTGGTGATGGGGTGGAGCGCAGCGGAAGGGGTGCGTGTGCTCCCTTTGCCGCGCTCCCCAAACTGTGCCCCGGGATGTCCCCTGCGATGGCTCCTCTGCGGCAGCTGTTTGGACCTGGGTCACAGCGGGGTCAGGTGAACAGGTGTGTCCTGCGCACCCCGTCACTGCCAGCCGGACTGTCTGACTGGGCACGGACAAAATCCAGGTGCTGCCAGTGAGGCACAAGTAAATGTAATCAGTGAGTGCTCAGTTCATCTCAGTGAACTGATGGAATCAGAACCTTTGCAGGTGCTGCCCCAGCCCAGGCAGGTGTGTGGAGATCCCAGGCCAGGTAAGGGAGGAGTGAAAGTGCTGGTCTTGCTGCCACTGCATCCTCTCAGAGGAATAATTTTGGCTTTGGTTTAATTTTTTTTTACAGAAAACTCTTATGGGAAAAAAAAGCTGATGTTTTGTGATTGCAGTAACAATTAAAACACAGTCATGCTATTGCAACGAGAATGTCTGGGCCAGGGAGCGAGCAGCCCCAGCAGGGAGAGCAGGGTTGGGGAATCCAACAGACACTCCCTGTTCCCTTCAGACACCCTTCTTTAAGGGAATTTACTGGGTTTGCTTAGCAGGAGGGGACTAAAATCCTGAGAATACGGTAAATATTTCTTTTAAATCTAAAATTTTAATTAATTTTTTCCGGGGTGTTTTTTCTGTTTTCCTTTTCAACCACCTCAGAGGTACTGCTGCAGTGCTGGGGAGAACAACCTGAAAATCAAAGAAGCTAAGGCAGATTCCCAAATTTCTTTCCAGACAATTGCCACCTTCAGAGCAGGCACAAATCCACGTGAAGCTGAGGAAAGGGATGTGGGGAGCACAGCAGGGTGCAGCGAGCTGGCACTGTCCCCCAGCTCCCTGTTTTTGGAGACGTTCGTTGACATTCTGGAACGAAAAAAGCCTTCCCACCCTTTTTCACCGTACAGTCACTCCTGCCAGGGGCGCTTGTCTTGTTCCAGATCCCCCAAAAGGATTTGTGTGTGTCCTGCACTCCCGAATGCATCACTTGGAAGGAACATCCAGGAGAGAGAGAAAGAGGATTTTGGATGAAGCTGGTGAGCTCGGGCAGGTGAGAAAAGAAAAATGAACAAATGTAAGAGCTGAACGGTCCCGTACGGTGCCTCAGGGGTCTCCGGGAGAGCTGGGGTGGGGCTGTGACGAGGGCAGGGTGTGCGCAGCCCCACAAACCCCACCCCCGAAAGGAACCCCAAAGTTCCGCCCCCCCCCCCCGTCGCGCGCTCCCACAGCCCCCCCCGGGTGGGGAGGACAGGCCCGGCCGTACCCGCAAGTGAGCGTGGCTCCGGTGGGACGGCTCCGGGGGGCTGCCGCGGTGGGTTGGGGCTCGGCTCCCGGGCGTGGCCGGGCTCGCTGAGCAGTGCTCGGTGCCCGTTCCGTGCGGGGGCTCGTCGGTATCTCCCCCCTTCCTTGGGGGACGATCAGCCTGGCGGCTCCGCCTGTCCGCGGGAGGGAGGAGGCGCAGACCTTGAGACCCCCGAGCAGGCTGGAATCCGTCGGCGGCGGGTGGCCGCGGAGCAGTGGGGCGGGCACGGCCGTGCCGGGTGTTTCTGGGTCGGCACGAGAAGCGCCGCCGAGCCGGGGGTCACCCGGAACAACGAATCGGCTCTCCCGGCCAGCCTTTCCCGTGCGCAGCTCTGTCTTTTGGGGTGTTTGCCGCTGATGTGCGTGTCTTCGTCGTCGTCGTCCTCCCCGCCCCCTCCCCCCGCCGCCGAGGGTCAAATAGTTTGGCACAAACACCTGTCCGGAGGTGTGAGGTGAGCTGACAGTGGGGCTGGCTCGGGTGGGCAAAGGCAGCCTTTTGCTGGCCCTGGCCCGGTTTTCAACCGAAAATGCGAAGGAGATGCTGTCCAGTGCTTATGGAGTACGATTTTGGCGCTGAGTCGTTCCCAGGGATGCGCCTGCTTGAACAAGCTGCACCACAGCGACAGTCAAAGGGTCCGAGATGCCGGAATTCGGATCTTGGAAGTGACAGTGCACACTGCCGGGAGGAAACACTTTGAGGAGAGGGGATGCCCGCTGGTGTTCTGTCCCACACTCGGGGCGGGGGCGGTCGCTTACGGGTGTGTTCCCAGAGAGCAGCCACCTGTGCCCGGCTGGGAGGTGGGAGCGGCGGGTGGATTGCTTGGCGTGCGCCACTTGAAGGGAATCCCTTATCGCTCGTCCGCGGCTGCCGGTGCCTGGGCGTGTCCCCGGTGTCCGGGCGCTAACCCTGCCCGTGTGTCCCTTGTGGCGCAGCGTGGCCGTGGGGGGAGCTGGGCAGCCGCCGCTCCGGGCACGAGTTGCGGTGGGGGCCCCCCAGAGGTAAGAGGATCACCTGCGTCGTCCTTCCCAAGCTGCGGTCCCGAAATGTGTGTTCTCCAACGCTTCGGGCTCCGGGGGACTAACGGGGGTGCCACATGAGAAGGCAAAGCGCCTGTGCCACTGCGGATGTTGTTACGAGGGGTGTGATACTTTTTGTGGAACGTGTTACCGTGGATGCTGCTACAAGGTAATTGGCCCTTTAGCCGGGGTGTTTTAATGTGGTGTTGTTAGGATGTGTCCCCGCTCCTCTATGCGGGATGTTTAACTGGCGTTCCAAGAAGCCTTTGAGCTTTGTACTGATGCGCTCCCCAGAACTCTCCGGCAAGGGCAGTTCAGGCAGAGCCTATGCAATTTTTGGTTTTAGGCTTTTGTTTTGAGTTCTGCCTTCTCACACTTGTTGCAGCACGCACTTGCTGCAAAAACTGACTGTGCCTCGGGAATTCTGAGCTTTGCATTCATATTGTATCGTAACTGGTGTCTGGTTCCCTCTGATTTTTTGTTCTTGCCCCTTCTCCTCTCTGTTTCCCCGGTGCGTATGTCTTCAAACGCTTGCCTGTGTGTTTTTCTGGACTCTTGAAGAAACTAAATTAACAACTACCATAAACAGTAGTTTGGGGGGGACCTTGCTACGAGGAGTTAAAAAATATTTTTATAGCACTTATTTTGTCAGCATGGTTGGTGAACGGTAGAGCCACTGAACAGCTTTGTCGTCCTGTGGAGTTTTTCCCCTTTTGCGCCGTAGCGAGATTATTATGGAATCATTTAATAGCACGTGTCAAAAGTCTTTGGTAGCATTTGTGGGCCAGGAACACATGTGCTGCATAGTTCAGCTATTGCCATACCTCGTGTGCTATCCTATTTCAAGCTCCTAGTTCAGGCAAAACCTGACTTTTTCTCTTTTTAAATTTTCTTAAAATAATTATTTTTAATTTTTTTTTATTTGCAGAATTGACTCTTCATAGAATCATAGAATCCCAGAAAGGGTTGGAAAGGACCTTAAAGATCATCTCGTTCCATCCCCCCTGCCATGAGCAGGGACAACTCCCTCTAGACCAGGTTGCTCCAAGTCCTGTCTAATCTGGTCTTGAACATATCCAAAGAAAATAATGGGAGCCTTATAGGCCACAGCTGGGACACAGGAATCAAGTCGTTCATCCAGGAAGGAGTTCCTTGGGTCCAAACAGAGAGGAGTTAGCTGGTAAGTGACTTCTTTTGTCCTCTTTGGTAACCAAATTGTGTGTAATGGTTTTGGAAGTACCTGCAAGTGGCTGTTATTCATCACAACGGGGCTCCCACAGCCAGACCTCATTCGCCTGAGGAATTGTGTTCACCTTCGGTCTTGCACAACAGCAGCTTCCAGCTCCATTTCCCAGAAAGGACTAAAACAACCCAACAACCATAACAGAGAGTGCCTGGACTGCCTTTCTGCTCCCCCATGAGCCAGTGGCTGCTGAGTAGCTGCTGTTTGCTGTAGGCTTCCATAATTCCCGTGTTATTTGTGGGGTTGCTCTGTAGGAACCCATCAGCAAGGCAGAATTCAGTGGGCGAGTTAGGGCAGGAGCGAAGGTGAGCACAGAGGTGGGGATTGTTCTCAAGGTGCTTCTCTGGTTTTGTAGTTGTGGTTTAAGTCTAACAGGGTTTTCTCGGGAGCTATGCCTCCTTGTTTGTGCGCAGGAAGGCTCACCCTGAAGGATTTGCAAAACTAGCTGCAGAGTAGCCCTGAATTACACATCTTGCAAAGCTGCTTCAGACCAGAGGGTCACTATTTTCTCTCAGCTGGTGGTGTGGGTCCCTCTGCGTCCTTTTCTCTGCCTTCTGAATGTCTTGCTTAGTTACAAAGCAGTATCAGGTAAGGCACAGGCTGGGTAGCAGTGGGGCACTTCCTTTGCAAATGGTCAAAATGAGTACATGTAGCAGGAAATGCATTTGGGAGGGCCTGAGGCAGTGCTCTTATTTCACCTTTTGGACTCTTGGTGAAGCAGGGTGAAACTTTTCTGGTCTAAGCATCACATGAGAAGTCAAGAGAAGGTTGATGAGGAAAATAGATAGAAGTAAGAGTAATTTCTTCAAAATAATTTGTGCTTTCCACCTGCCAAAAAAAGGGAGGCATGATCAGACGCCTTGTTTGGGGCTTGTTTTGGGGTGAGAACAATGAAGTAAGGTAATAAACCCTGGTGAACAGCAGACTTTGAGAGACAGAAGCATAAGGTGCCACCTCTTCGTTGTGACAGTACGTGTGTTTCTTTGGCATCTGAAAGGAAGGGACTTGAAGCCAGGCTTCTGTTTTATTTTCTTTGACAGAGGTAAATTGGAAATAACATTTTATCTTTATTAGGACAAATCTGAGTGAGCTCATGGTTGTTTTTTCTTTCTGCTTCGGCTTCTGTTGTCCCTTCTGTGATAAGTCCTGCTCCCCTGCTGTGCACCTCGAACGGGTGTCTGTGGTACTGCCCTGGTCCCTGGCGGGGTTTCTGTAGCTGTGAGGGGGCACTTCCATCCCAACCCATGCCGTGACTCCATGCTGAGCAGCCTCTGCTCAGTGCAACCTGCACAGCAAGGGGCAGTAGGAGGAATGGGGAGGATGTTTAGGATTTAGGCAACCTGGATCTCTGTGCTTCAGGGTTCGGTGTATTACCTGGTGTAACCAGCTCTCTGGTTGCCCTCTACCCAGGATCCGCATCTGCGGTCGCCTCTGCTGAGCGGGATGAGAGGGGTGTGATGGGGGAAGAACCCCCCCAAAACAAAGCTGGAACTGGCCTTGATGAGGCTTTTCCCTGGATGAGATGCTGCTGTTTCCATGCAGAGCATGGGGCCAGTGTTAGAAGTGCCGCTGCCTGTCTTTGTGCAGGGGTATGGTGGCCGTATCCCGGAAACACAAGAGTAACATCCAGTCACAAGATGCTTGGGAATGAAGTGTTGGGTATTTGACCTCTGACAGGGGCCTATTTTGGGTGTAAAGTGCCCAATTTTTAAATGGCTTGGGGGTTTTGGTTGTTTTGTTGGTTTATTTTTTTTTTTTTTTACACCTAGGAGGAGTGTGAGGCTGATTAGTTAGGTTGGTGCCTGAGAAGGGGGGGACTCCTGGGTTTCAGCAGCGCTCCTGGGGCCGCTGCTTTGGTCAATACACCGGGGGACAGGAACTGAGTGATATTCCTGCTGTGCAGATGTGGGTGGGAGTGGGACAGCAAGTGGCAAAGCTGGGCTTTTTTCCTTAAATCCCAGAACACCTGGGTATAGCTTCCATCAGCCAGAGGAGGGAATGAACCCTGGTGCCAGCCTTCCTGGGAGCATTGGACTGGTACCATCTTCTGCATTATCTTTTGCATGATGTGATTCTCCCTTGATGAGAGAAGGCAGAAAATGAAGTAGGAGGTGGAGCTTGTTTTGTTTCTGTGATCTCCAGGCTTGAGGCAGCCGCAGAGCAATTTGGTTTGAAGTATTCCTACCAAAGAGAGTCGGCTTAAACCTCTCTCTGGTATTTTTTGGATCCTTCTGTGCCACTCCTGCTCTGATCCCTTACCAGGGAGGTGTGGGCTCAGAAACCTCTGTGCCTACTAGATGCAGTTTTTTTACATATAAATTTAGATTCTTAGGGAAGTGATCAGGTCTAACGAAAACACGTTCTGTTCACAAAACATACGGAAAGCAGGTGTTTTGGCACACTTGTTAATAGCAGGTCTTGCAATTTATTTCTTCTATTTTTTTCTTTAACCTGTTTTTAGGAGGAAAAATTAAACTGGAAAATTAGAAGTGAGGGAGAAAATGTTGCTTTTCTTTTTTTAAATGTAGAGTTGGATTTTGTTATGTCAAGTGATGCCACCAAAATATAATCAGAATAATTGAGCTTTAGAACTCTGCACTTCATTCTTTTAATGAGTGACTGGAGGTGCAAGAAACGCCAAATCCCAAAGCATTTCTACATCTGTAACATTAAGTGCAACGTCTTTAAAACCAAGTCCTCGGTGTGGGGTTACGTGTGTGCTTATGGTCCAAAGGCCTTTCTTGTGTCCCAAAAGCAGAAAGAAACCTGCCAGAAGCAGGCCTTCATTGCATATCTGGGATTTCAATCTGCCATTGGATTCTTCCCTCCAGTCTTCTCTCAGGCTCTTGTGCCGGAGGGGCTCTGACCCCAGGGCCATACAGGGTGTCTGTTGCTTCATTAGATGGGAATGAAATCTGCTGAGTCTGTCAGGAGAAAGCAAAAACATCCCCGAGGTTTGTTTGGCTGAAGATAGAACATGAAGGTGTCCCTACTAGTAGTGGGTGTGAGTGCTGATACTTTTGGGTTCTGTGGTGCCTCTGGTCCCTCAGAAGTCAGGGCAAGACTGGAGCAAGGAGGGAAGCTGCCCCAGCTGCAGCTGAGGAGAATATTGGACGTTTCAAACTGCTTAGTCCAGAGCTGGGAGAACAGCTTTTCTCCTTTCTGCCCATCACTGGGCAAAATTTTAAGATGAAGCTGCACTAAGCCCTTTATTTTGTGGTTTGGTTTTTCCCCCTGCCTTTTTAGTGTATTACTAAGTGGTACAGTGAGGAGCAAGTTGCTGGGTGACACGATTTCTGACTGGCACAGAAGTGGACGTGTGTGTGTGTGTGCGCACTTCCAGGCAAATCCAGGTGTGATGTGGAAAGCCTAAGTGAGGATTTCCAGCCCTGGCTACACAGGCCATGACACAGGCTTCTGAAAAAGCACAGCGGCTGCTGCGTAGGTATTTCTATCAAATTTGAAGGGGCACGTGTTTATGTCTGGGGGTCACTCAGTTCACTGCGCCTGCAAGTTGCCCCTGAAGTAGTGAATCTGAGCATTTTTTTATAATTCCAAGTGTTACATCTTTAAAATTCCAAATACAAAGTAAGGTATCTTCTTTAGAGGCTTAGATGTCTTTGGTTGGCTTTGTAGTGCAGGCAGTGGATTTGTTAGACTGGCAGAAGTGTTTTCTCACCTGGAGGTGCGTTGCAATAATCAACATAAGAATTAACCGGTCTTCATTTTTTACCCTTTTTTTCTTTATGGTTTGGGGAAAATATTTGGGATAAATGAATCAAATGTGTTTAAGTATTTCCTTTCTCAAGGGGTGGTTTGTCATTCTCTTATGAATCCTCAAGCAAATGAAACTGGAATCTGGGAAATGGATTTGCCTGTGGATTCCTGCAGTTCACGTTCTGCTAGATCAGGGTTCCTTTGGACAAGATAGCTATTAAGAAAGTGTAACCTCTAGTTAAGAGGAGCTAAATACTTACAAAAGAGAAATGGTTTCAAAAGAACTGGATAGTTTTTCTTTTTGGGTAATTTTGCCTAAGGTAGGGATGCTCCAATCACTGCACCTTCTTCCAGCTCCTTCCACCAAAGGTACTACATAAACACACATCCTGAAAGCGCTGAATTCGGGGTGCTGTGTGTGAAGGGAAAACCAAATCAGCTTTTCCCCCTCTGAAGTACCCCAAGGGCTGCAGTCCTGCGCAGAGCAGTTGTTCTGAGCTTGAAATATTTCCCTGCACCAAAGCCCAGGGAGAAGCACCGACCCCCACGGGGGATGAGACAGGGTTTTCTGCCTGGGCCCCTCCACACTGGCGAGTGGCAGGTGGCCAACGAGGCCTTGGCAGGGCTCTGTCGTGGTGAGCAAGTGGCTTTCACAAACGCACCCGTGGCAGCTGAACATCTGCCAAGGATACCTGCCCAAGTGTTCCCGTGGTTTGGCTGCACAGATCCTGACTCGGTTGGAGTGCAGATGTGCTCGAGGCCAGCAGGGCCCTCAGCATTCCGTGCCGAGAGGGCTGGATGGTGTGCTGGCACCCTTGTCATGTGAGAGCTGGCACCCAGCCGGGCCACATCCTTGCAAAGTTGTAGCCAGTGTTGCTCTGCTCCCTCGGCACTGCTAGACCTATCCGGAGGTTCCTACTGAGAGCCCCACCCTCTCCCAAATCGGGGTTTTCCTGCCCCAAAGCAGGGCCTCGTTTTGTTTTCTTTTTCCCCCTATCCAAATTGCCATCACACTGTGGAAGTAGTTAAAAAAGATGCCTAGGAGAAGCTGAGTCTCAGGTGTCCTTCATCGTTGTTGCCTGAGGACAAGGAGTGGGAATAAATGCATTTACTTTGCCTTGACAGCTGGATTACACGTTCTTTTCCTCTGCTAATTTGTTTCTGTAGCCTTTTCCCTTTTCATCTGCAATTCCCCGCAGTTTTGCTTTTGTTGCCACCAACAAACTGGTGTGCTCGTTTTCACCGTGCTTTTCTAGCTGTTAACTTCGGGCTTGCTCTTCTGAAGCACACTATGAATCCCGCAGTCTCTTCCTCGGTCATTTTTTTTCCTGGCCACTGTATTTTGGCAATGGTGTAAGGGAGTGGAAGGTGACAGGCTGTTTTCCCCGTGCACAAGGATGGAAGCACGTGCCCACCCTCAGGGCTCCTTCTTACCCCACTTCGAGTGGCATATGGCTAGAGAATTGCTGTCCAGATTGCTTGTTCTGATCACAGAGCTCTTTTATTTTGTGTTTGTGACCCAAGTTATGAAAGGAAAAGCCCTTGCAGGACAGTGACAGGGTGCATGGAGCTCAGGATCTGGGTTATTAAAGTCTCTCCTGATGTACTTTATTTTCTGTTAAGGCATTTCAAGCATGCTCAAATAGCCTTAAATTCAATCCGTGCACTTGGTCTGGATAGGAAAACAAAAAAGTGTTTCGCCATAATAGAATTTTATTGTAGAATACTTAAAGGCAGTGTGTAGTTTTCCTCTTGAACGTTTCCACGTTCTTTGATGTTACAGGTCTCTGTGCAGTGACACAAGGTTGGATCCCTGCCTATGCAGAGAAGCAGGACTGAAATTTCTCCTTTTTTTTTTTCCTGAGAACATCTTGCCACTGAGGTGCCTCCTCATTTGGTTTTCCCTGCACACTGATTGTTTTGATTTAAGCTTTATTTGGAGCTGTGAAGCATTTGGGGCTACACAGAATAACGTGATTCAGCAAGAGCTTTTAATCCACCCCAGTAGCTCTCTTGCAAGGGCTCGTGGACACATGTCCTGTTACTCTGTCAGTCACCTCAGAGAGATGCCAGCTGCTCTCAAGCTGGTTTGCTCCACCTAGGCACTGGAACCTGCTGTAGACTTCCCTCTCCCTTTTCAGGGTAAGGAGAAGTGGTGAGAGCAAGCAGACGTTGAATGAGGTTTGAGGCCGCTTGCCGCCTTTCGGTCAGATGTGCAACTCATGTCATGGGTGGGTTTTCGAGGAGCAACCATTCCGGAGCAGCAGGATGGTTTCCATAGACACCGAGCTGAGATCCTGTGCACAGAGCGCCAGGTCACAGCATTACACTTCAGGCCCCGCAAGTGCTCCCACAGAACTAATGAAGTGTTTCAGCCTCAGGTGACTGGTTCGGGTAAGCAGGTGTCTGACAAGTCTCAGTGCTGCCTGCTGAGCCCCCTGCTCTTCGAGAGAAGAGTCTGGCCTGAGAGGTAGCAGGCAGGTGACGTTGTTCAGCTGCCATGTCTGGCCTCAGCTGCCAGGGAAATGTACAGCTGTGCCGCTCGGAACAGCAGTGGGGCACGGCTGAAAGGCTGCTGCTGGGGAGGGCAGCAGTCTGGCACTGGGTCACATCCAGGGAGCAGCGCAGGTGCCACGGGCAGCATGTTGGAATACTTGAAATATCCTTAAAACTTCGTATTTGTTAGGTTTCCCCACTTGACTTGGAGTATCCTTTCACAACTTGTGACCTGTGTTAGGTTGGGGGGTCTTTTTTGTTTTGGCTTTGTTTTTCTAGATAAAATCAAGGCAGTGGGTTTAGCACATGAAAGATTAAAGAGGTTTTACCAGAAATTGGAGAGAGTTGTCTAATTTTTCTCTCTACAAGCTTGGGTTTTTCCTTCCTTTTTCAATATCTGCTGTGTTGGGTGTCACAAGGAAGGCTGGATTGCTCACAAAGCATTTCAGGAACTGGTGCTAAGTCTGCTTTTTCTGAAGGTGTATCAAACTGTGCTACCAAAAGGGCTATTTTCTTGTCTGAAAAGCTTTCCCTTGATGACCATCAATACGTGCACGTATTTTAATCATGTAGCCAGATGTACTAGGAATTTTACTTTCAAAGCAAACACCTGTAGTAGTTTTCTGCTTAGTTTGTGTCTGTGAGAAGTGGGATGTGGGCTGGAGAGGTGTTATGGGGAAGAAAGGATGGAGTAAATCTGCTCCATGACTGTGCAGTGAAGGACTGACTCCTGCCATGGGAGTATTTATGAACTGTATCAATATTTTACTGGAACTGGGGCTGTAGCAGTGGTGGGTGTGCTTGGGTTTGGCCTGGGCCTGTCAGGATGAGCCATAAGCAACCCAACCAAACCCCTGATCCCTCAAGGGATGTGTCAAAAACTTCCACAGAAAGCCAAGGCAGTAATGATTCCAGAGGAAAAATTGTAGGTGATTGCTTATGATCCGTGGGGAATTTCCTTTGGAGCTGTCAATCAGAGAGTGTATCGAAGCAGAGCACATCTTTTGGTTCTTCCTTCTCTGGGTTATTCCTTCTCTGGGTTTAACGAGTTTTGTGTGCTCTCATTAAGGAAGCAGCGTGTTTTCAGCTGGAAATTTGGGGTGGGGCTTGAACAGTCCATGTTGCTTTATACAAATGCTTTGGTTATGGGTCAGAGAGGGAGAAGGGAAATCACTTGTTATCATCTTGAATTTTTCCATCTAGGCACATGGGAGCAGCTCAAGGGTGCCACAGTTCTCTGAGAAATAACTATGTTTGAGAGGTTTAAGCCTTAATAACCACCCCATTTTGTCTTGATTGCAAAGATTCAGTCCTACAGTCCCAGAGAGATGAGGGGAAAAAAGAAACTTCTGCTATTCATGGAAAACCTTCTGTTATTCCTTGTGCAGTCTTTTAATTCTGTTGTATGACTTACTGTCCATTTTTTTCCTACCAAAACCTGTTCAAAATTTAGATTAAGGATTAGAATTTAGGATCACTACAAAATCTTGCAAAGCCTGAAGGACTAGGGGTGATGACTGCTCTCAGCAAAGGTTATTTATTAACATTATGTCAGCTTTCCCTCAGCTTTGAGCAGCAAACCTCTGTGACAATGTTTTAGGTCAGAATGAGGGCTGTGTTTAAGACTGACCCAGCTCGGGTCAATGTTTACGTGTAGGTGTGGGGTTTGGGCCCCAACACTGAGTAAAAACGGGATCAGGAAAAGTCATTGAAACAAAAAATGACAGTGAAGTTTGTAAAACTGGTGCTTTCATACCCCACTTAACAGTCTGTGGTTTGTGTTTGAGGTTGTCGTGTATTTGCACTGCAAGGGAATGAACATCCCCTTCCAAATTCTGTCCAACAGATCGCAAAGACCCTCACAACAATATTTATTCTTTACTTCCCTTCGTGGCAATTTATTCTCCAAATTACTATGAGCAATTCTTTAATTTTTCCTGGAGACAATCACATGGCAGAGACAGTTCGCAAAGGAGCACAGAGTTGTGTTAGGAGAAGAGAGTGATGAGAGCTACGCCTTCCTGTGCTCTTATCCCTACACCAGGGAAATATACACTATGCAAAGTCATATTTTCCAGTGCTTTCACTTAGAAAAGCTCTTCCTGGGAGACGGGGAGCGGATGTTTTTTTCTCAGGTGCTCAGACTGGACGGGGAGCACTGAAAAGATGAGGAATATTTTCATTTTTTTCCAGCAGTTTCCGAGAAAATCATTGGCGCGGGTACGAATGGTTGGAGGGGAACTACGAAGTAGTCTTCTAATTTTTGTTCTGGTATGGTATGTCGCTCCTTTTTGCCTTGAGTATTCCCCCGCTCCCCGCTCCGCTGGCCGTCCCGGGGCGGCGGCAGCGCCGTGTGGGAGCCTGGGGTGACGCTGCTGCCCCCTGCTGGCCGGGACGGGCCCTGCAGCAAGGAGGGGCGCGTGCGCGCTGACTCGGCAGGCTCGAGGGCGCCACCTGCGGGCTAAAGCGCGGCACTGCGGGGAGGGGCGGGGCGCATGCGCACTGATCACGAAGAAGCCGCACATCACGTGGCCATTGAGGGCGCCACGGCAACGGCAGCGAGCATGCGCAGTGGAGGGCAGCCTCCCAGCATCACGTGGCACTGCAGGGCGGGATAGCGCTGCGCTGGCGCGCATGCGCCGTGGCGGTTCTGCTCGGCGTGCTGCCGCCCTGTGGGGACCGTGCGGTGCTGCAGGGCCGGGGGCGGCGGGGGCGTGTCCGGAGCGGCGGCGCCGGTCGCGGGCGTGTGCGGCTGCGGGGCCCGGAGCGCCGCGGGCGGAGCAGCGCTGGGAGCACCAGACGCGGGTCCCGGCCGCGGTGAGACGATGGAGGAGCCGGGCGGTTGCTGTGGCTTTAGCCGGGTTGAAGGTAAGCGGGGCCAGGCGACCCGGCGGGGCCCGGGAAAAGCCCTGGGGAAGGGGACGGTGCCTGCCGGGGGCGGTTCCTGAGCGGGCGGCGGGGGCAGCGCTGGGGCGCGGGGCGAACGAAGGCTGTCCGGGCGCGGAGCCGGGGAGGAGCTGCGGGGCCGGGGCCGGGGCTTGCGGCCTGCACGGCGGGAGCCTTTCCTGGGAAACAAACGCTGGCGTTTGTCCCAGCCCGGCCCCGTGCCAAGGGGCAGCACAGCAGAGGGGGGAGCAGGAGGGGCAGTGTGGCGGCGCAGGGAAGATGGGGCTGGAGGCAGAGCTTGTGTGTTTCTTTTATTAATATGGACGTGCAAAGCGAGGTGGGATGGAAGCACTGCGGGTGCTCGGGCAGGTGAGACAGGACTCAGGGGAGGGAGTCGCTTTCCTGAGCTCCTAAAGTACCACTTGCATCTCTCAGGAGCAGTCGTGAGAAGTTTCCCGTTTGGAGCTGGGCTCCAAAGAGAAGGAACTTGAAATTGCTACTTCTGATAAAACTGTAAGTATGGGGACTGTGTGAAGCTCGCTGCTATAACCAACCGGTAACTTCCACTGACATTTTAACTATTAAAAATGGTGACTTTTATTTTCTCTGTGCACAAACCACTTGGCTTTCCAATGCAAGGTTCAGGGAGACTGTGAATTGCAGTCCAGAGCATCCTCAGGCTCCTGGTGCTTGGGGCTGCAGTGTTTGGTGTGTAGAAAACATCATAGTCTGTCTGACCAGATGTGGATGTGCATTTCCAAGATACTCAGACTGGGAAAAGTCCAAGATTGTAGTGGGAAGGGCTTTCTCCCATGTTTGGACAGCATCAAGGCAGGGAGATTTTTACAATAACTCTTGTCTTTGCTTTCCCAGCCCAGGGTTAAGTTGTTCCCTGAATGGGATGTGGAGTGAGAAGGTCTCTGTTGGGAGAGTGGGAGACAGGGACATGCTTGGTTGGTTTGTCCTGGGTGGGCAGAGAAATCTGGTATTTCCAGTATGGGATTGTGGATATTTAATCAATCCAGGGGTGCCAACATGGTGGTTCACGGCAAAGGGGAGCAGGGACTGACAGACACTGGCACTAGATGTTCGGTTGTTGCTGGAAATGAGCAGCTTGACCTCCCCTGAGGCTGTGCTGGGTGTGGAGTTGGGTCCTGTCCAGCCTCAGGTCTGTGCAGCAGGTGCAGACAGGGCAGGTTTGGGGCCTGCAGTATTCCTAGCCTCATAATTCTTTGTCACTGTTTGTCTCCTTGCAGAGGAAAAGTGTCCCTGCTTGGCTGTTTGTTCCTTGCAAGCAGCAGAGCCCAGCCCCGAGATTCCTCAGCGTTTGTGACCCGCAGTCACTGTCACCACGGCTCCCTTTGCCACTCCCCTGCTGAAGGGCAGGAGCTGCACAGAGCCAGGGGCATCCAGCTGCAGGATCCAGGAGGATGCAGCTCCTCTTTTCAAGGAGGTAAGAGGTGTGGGTGCAGGAGCTGGAGGGAGTGTTTCCCAGGCAGTAATTGAGGTAGCCTGTTTTGGGTGGAAATGGCGCTTTTTAATGCGTTTGTGTTCAAAGGCAGCAGCAGGACTGGTGCTGGGTCTCCCTGGGCAGGTGTAGCAATGCGTAGGAGTAACTTTGTCTGGGTGTTGTCTGAAGAATAACGTCTTAAAACTGTTCAAGTTTCTATCGGTCTACTGGAAATTTGATGTTCTTGTGTACATGGGAACTCTGGCCCTGCTTGTGGAGATGTCAACAAAAGGACTTAGGATGCTCTGCATACACAATGAAAATAAACATTACCATTGGATAAACTGCTGTTACATTGTAGATCTGCAGAAGTGCTGAGCCTCAAAGAGTGGTTTGAGGGTTTGTAAAAGCAGAACAGGGAATAGACAAGTGGGCTTCAATAGGCTGTGGACCATCCCCTGTTATTTACAGAACACGTAATCCAATAGTGAACCAAAGCCTGTGGCAATGATTCTAAACAAGAGTTGTGCCTTTTTTTCTTGAGGTCACTGGGAAGCGTGGGACAAGAACTGAACGCTAACTTCTTGTCAGCCTGGCAGAGAACCAGCAAATTCTGCTGGAAGAATATCCACGAGTACCTGTGAGATGATGACCTACAGTTTTAAAATGAATCTGAACAGTAAAACACATTATTTTGAAGGAAAACCTCGGGTGGAACACGTGAGAAAGATGATTGCATGAGAGATTTCTTGAAAGCTAGGAATGGTGTTGGGGTTTTTTATGTGAGCAAGGCATCTGAAAACACTCCATGGAAGGCTAGAGAGGTTAGTGAGGAGCTGAGGACACGCTTGGGATCGCTGCTGCCTCGCATGCTATTCCTGCACTTGCAGCCAGTTGTCCCAGGATGGTTTGGCTGAAGTTAAAATTGCCACTTTATCCTTTATCTTTATCAACAGTCTTCAGTTCAAAAGGAGCATTTTCCTGTATTCTTGGCTTTTTAAGAGCTTTACTTTTGCCCAAGAAAGAGCATCGTGGTCTTGTTGTTGTCTTGGTTCCTTTTTCAAGGAGAGGCTGGAGCCTGGATTTCTATCTCTTACGTGGCCTTGTTGCTAAAGAAAAGTGCTAAAGGTGACTGCAAAGGCACGTCCGGGTGCTCCGGAAGTCAGGAATGGTTGTGACTTTATGTCCTGGTTTTGGCTGGGACACTGAGCGGGTGTACCCTACTGGTTCTTCCTGATCTCCTTTGGCTCTCCTGCTTGAAATAAAAGTGTCGTTCCCCTCCGTCCCTTCCATAATTCCAGGGTCAGTATTGATTCTGTTATGGCTGGCTAATGAGCAGAGGGCTGGCAGAGGAAATGCTGCCTGGAGTGCGGTTGCACAGCATGTGTGAGCAAACTTTCACATGAGCTTCCAGCAGCTCCTGGTCTGCGAGGCACACAGAGGCTTATTTCAAAAGCTCTTTAATGGAGAAGGTTAAGTATTTTGGAGGCTTCTACCTAATTCAGTTAAAGCTTTTCTTATCACTGATGACAGATATAATGGCAGTAGTGCTCCCCCCCCAGCCCCCGTGCCAAGGGCTCAATCTCGCATCGAGGCTTCAACTTTGCTCTGAGCCCTCAGCCGCCTGCTCACCTCCCACTGCGCCTCTGAGGGCAGAGCTGATGCACTTCCCAAAAGTCTCTGGCAAGGGCAGTTCAAGCAGTGCTTATGCAGGTTTTAGCTTTAGGCTTTTGTTTTGAGCTTTGCCCCGACAATTCTGTGCTTTGCATTCAGACTCTATTGTATTTAATTTGTGTTTCCCCCTGCTTTTTTATTCTTGCCCTTTCCCCGCTGTTTCTCCACTCTGTGCATCTTCAGACTTTTAGCTGTGTGCTTCTCTGGCCTCTTGATGAAAAGAAATTGATAAATATGAGGACTAGAGACTTTTGGGGGGGGGGGGGGGGGTGAGGGGCTTGCTGTAAGGAGCCAAAATAAGAGTTACTTTGTCGATGTGGTTGGTGAGCAGGAGTGCCTGTGGACCGAGAGCACAGGTGCTGCCTAGTTCTGCTATTGCCACAACTCATGTACTCCCCTGTTTGAAGCTGCGAGTCCAGGCATAAACTGATTTAAAAAAAAAAAAAAAGTTATAGGAGTAACTGTTAATAGCCGCGTAGAATCCCAGCACGGGGCCTGGGGAGGGCCAGGGGCGTGGGCGGGGCGGGCCGGCGTCTCTGAAAGGAGGGGGCGGGATCGGGGTGGTGGCGACGGGACAGCGGCGGAAGGCGGGGCTGGCTGGGCCCGTGTCTGTCATAGGGGTGGGCGGGAGGGGCGGGGCCGGAGGAGTGACAGCGGTGCCGGGCGGGGCCGGAGGAGTGACAGCGGTCCGGGCGGGGCGGGGCCGGAGAAGTGACAGCGGTGCTGGGCGGGGCGGGGCCGGAGAAGTCACAGCGGTCCGGGCGGGGCGGGGCGGGGCCGGAGGAGTGACAGCGGTGCCGGGCGGGGCGGGGCCGGAGGAGTGACAGCGGTGCCGGGCGGGGCGGGGCCGGAGGAGTGACAGTGGCGCCGGGCGGGGCGGGGCCGGAGGAGTGACAGCGGTGCCGGGCGGGGCGGGGCCGGAGAAGTCACAGCGGTCCGGGCGGGGCGGGGCGGGGCTCGCCGGGCGGGCGCGCTCACGGGCAGCCCCGGGGGGCCCTTCCCGCGCACGGAGCGCGCCCCGGCCCCGCCCCGCCCCGCCCGCCGCTCCCGGCCGTGCCCGCCACGCGCTCCCCTGGGGGGCGGGGCCTGGCGCCGCTGTCCAATCAGCGCTGCGAGCGGCGCGCGGGAGCGGCCAATGGCGGGGCAGGGCGGCCGGCTTGAGCGGCGGCACCGGAAGGCGCGCGTCCCTTCCGGGTCGCGTGAGGGGCTGAGGGCCGCGCTGCGGCCGGTTTTGGGTGGAAATGGCGCTTTTTAATGCGTTTGTGTTCAAAGCCAGCCGCTGGACTGGCGCTGAGCGCGGGACGTGCGCGGGAGCAAGGTAAGCGCGGGGAAGCTGTGGCAGTAGTCGTGAGCTGTCGGTGGCTGGGCCTGGTGGCGGCTGGGTCTCCCTGGGCGGGTGTAGCAATGCGTAGGAGTAACTTTGTCCGGGTGTTGTCTGAAGAATAGCGTATTAAAGCTCTTCAAGTTTCTATCGGTCTACTGGAAACTTGATGTTCTTGCGTACATGGGAACTCTGGCCCTGCTTGTGGAGATGTAAAATAAGCCCTTAGAGTGCTGTGGATACATAGCAGAAAACGGACATTACTAGAAGTTATTTTTGGAGAGACTGCTGTTGTATTATAGATTTGCAGAAGTGCTGAGCCTCAAAGAGTGGTTTGAGGGTTTGTAAAAGCAGAACAGGGAGTAGACAAATCAGCTCTAATAGGCTGAGGAGTGTCTCCTTGTATTTATAGAACCCTTGACCCAACAGTGGACGCAAAACCTGTGTAAAACCATTCTCAGTAAGAGTTGTACCTTTTTTTCTTGAGGTCACTGGGAAGCGTGGGACAAGAACTGAACAATAACTGCTTGTGGGCCCTGGCAAGGAGAGGAGCAGCAAATTCTGCTGGAAGACTTTCTGTGAGTACCTGTGAGATGATAATCTTAACAGCTTCAAAATGAATCTGGACAGTAACACGTGTTATTTTGAAGGAAAACCTCGGGTGGAACATGTGAGAAAGATTATTGCATGAGAGATTTCTTGAAAGCTAGGAATACGTTGATGTTGGGGTTTTTTATGTGAGCAAAGCATCTGAAAACACTCCATGGAAGGCTAGAGAGGTTAGTGAGGAGCTGAGGACACGCTTGGGATCGCTGCTGCCTCGCATGCTATTCCTGCACTTGCAGCCAGTTGTCCCAGGATGGTTTGGCTGAAGTTAAAATTGCCACTTTGTCCTTTATCTTTATCAACAGTCTTCAGTTCAAAAGGAGCATTTTCCTGTATTCTTGGCTTTTTAAGAGCTTTACTTTTGCCCAAGAAAGAGCATCGTGGTCTTGTTGTTGTCTTGGTTCCTTTTTCAAGGAGAGGCTGGAGCCTGGATTTCTATCTCTTACGTGGTCTTGTTGTTGTCTTGGTTCCTTTTTCAAGGAGAGGCTGGAGCCTGGATTTCTATCTCTTACGTGGCCTTGTTGCTAAAGAAAAGTGCTAAAGGTGACTGCAAAGGCACGTCCGGGTGCTCCGGAAGTCAGGAATGGTTGTGACTTTATGTCCTGGTTTTGGCTGGGACACTGAGCGGGTGTACCCTACTGGTTCTTCCTTTGGCTCTCCTGCTTGAAATAAAAGTGTCGTTCCCCTCCGTCCCTTCCATAATTCCAGGGTCAGTATTGATTCTGTTATGGCTGGCTAATGAGCAGAGGGCTGGCAGAGGAAATGCTGCCTGGAGTGTGGTTGCACAGCATGTGTGAGCAAACTTTCACATGAGCTTCAAACGGGTCATGGTTTCTGCTGCCCGGTGACTGTCCTGGGAGCTGTTCTGCTTGAAATCTTTAGGGAGAAATCCAACACAAAAGGTTAAATCTGTGCCTGAACTGAGAGAGGCTGGGACTGTGCTGTGATGGTTTAGCCTTGAAAATGGAAGCACCCTTTGGCTTATTCCACATATTGAGCATAATGTTAGAGAACAGGTAAAATAGGCATTGGCAGTTGTAGCCCGTGACTCTCTCAGTTCTCTGTCTGGCCAGACTTTTCTGAGCTCCTGGGAAAGGAGCTGCAATTTCCTCTTTCTCCAGCCGGGGTCGCCTCTGCGTTAGGCAGAGCCATTCCCGCCGTGTGGGGAGCTCTTCGTGCGTGCGGGTGTTTCTGCGCGTACAGAAGGGCAGCACGATTCAATTTTTGTAGCCTAAAAAGGTCTTTTTCTAGAACTTGTACTAATTCAAAAGGTTTTTGTGGTAGTTTTTTCCCGTTTATTTCTCTTCTCTTCTCTACTGCTCTGAGGCATGCCTGTGATCTGTGGAGTTCCCTGCTCTTGGGCTGCGTGTCTTTTTAGTGCTGTCACGGAGATTGTCCAAACAGGCAGTGGGAACCAACCTGGCTGTGCTAAGCAGAGCTTGGACTTGGAAAGTTCTAGTAAGATTTTAGTGCTCTGCCTTGCAAGGTATGTGTGGGGTTCTAAGAATTGAAGGTTGATAAAGTATGAGCTAGGCCATAAATTAAAATCAAACGTAAAGTGCGAGTGCCCCATCGCAATCAAGATGGCCAGTCTCAGTTCCCAGGCTTCCTGCAGTGATGCTGTTTCTAGGCCCCCAAAGCAGCCTCCAGTTAAGTATCAAAAGTTTTTGGAACAGTGAGTGTTATTACAAGCATTTCAATACATACCTAGATATAATAAAGTGCATTGAGTGTGTGATTCCAGCCTCAACTCTGATTCTCCCGCAGTTTGCTGGTTTACAGGAGATCCCATAATGTTTTCTTACTACACTTCAATGTGGAAAGCAATTTCAGCTGGTTCAGAAGTTACTGTTGGCTGTTGTCAAACAGACACATAGAAGATGTTTTTTTTTCTTCCTCTGTTGTGTACCTACTGAGCCAACAGAGAGCGGGTATTCCCCGCAGAACTGTGGGGCGTTTGATCTGGACAGTGCCCTCTGTATCAGCAGCAGGGCTGCAGGCAGTTCCGTACAGCTTTGGAGCCTGGTGGCTGCAGAGGAGCCTGGGTGGCTGGAGCGGTGCCGGCATGGCGAGGTCCTGGCTGTGCTCTGTGAGCCACCTGCGTGGTTGCTGCACTTCTCTGGACAGTCGGGGCGTCTGGAACCTGCTTCTCCCTGGGAGATGGAGGCAGTGCGAGCTGTGGGCTTAACTGCTGCAGAGCTGGATGTCAGGGTTACTCCAGAAAGGTCAGAGGAAAGAAATCTAAAAGCTTTCTAGAAGCTGAGTAGGTGTAATCTTGACAAAGCTTTTTGTAATCCTTATATTGTTGTAACATTATCCACAGCCAGGCTCAGCCCCTTATTGGAAGGCTAGCAGCACTGTTTGTGCCTGTCACGGGGATGGGGATATTCCATCTAGCTCTGGTGAGCAGTGTCAGTGCTCTCACCTGCTGTTGCCTGTGGGAGCCCTGCTGCTATGGCTGGACCCTTAGCAATCATCCTCTGCCAGAAGATGAATTTTTGTGTCTTTTCTGGATGTACAGCCAGCCTATCCTTTTGTAAGAAGCTTAACCCCCAACAACACTAGCTGGGGTTGCTATTTCTTCCCCTTTTCTTATGGGCTTTTGCAGACCACCCATACAGCAGGCTGGTCTGGGAGGTTCATTCTCTAAAGTGAGCCTGTTGTGACAGAAGCATTGCATATACTTGCTTATTAACCAGTTCTGTTCCAAACTTGATCTGGAAAAGTGTATGTGAGAAATGATCTGTAGGAGGTTGAATTCACCTGAAAGCCACTACAAGTCTCATGACCAGAAGAACTCGGCAGGCAGACAGGTCCTGACTTCTTTACACAGGTGTATGTTTACCCTGTCTAGCCCTAACCTCTACTCTGGTATGCATTAAATATTACTTGTTTATTCAAGGTGATAAAGGGCCTGTGGATATTAGGACTGGTATTGACAAAAGCCTTAGGAAATTATGCAATACTCGGGAACTCCTTTTTTATGTTCCAAAACAAGTCTCTCAGTGACTGTGCTGATCTTTTGGGAGGGGCTTGGTGTGATGGGCCAGAGAGGAAGACTCCAGCCCCACTGATGTGTCTGAGGACCCTGTAAGCTTGGACGTGGCTTCCATGGTGATTGGAGCAAGTTGTAGCTGCATTTCTATGGGTAGTAGTGCAGCCATCACAAGTGTTTAGGCGCTTCAAATAATTAGGTGGCATCTGTTGGTGGAAATTAGGGAACTTAGTAAGCTGAGGATTCATCCTTTCTCTGGTATTCCACTGATTGGGGGTGGGGAGGGGAGGGGGGAGAGGTTTCCACTAATAAAACCAAACCATATAAAAATCCCCAAGTCCTGGTGTTAGTGTTCTCAGTTGTGTGAGAGCTACAACCAGATCATCAGATGAAATCCATGCCTGGGAGAGTGGAACTTGTTGATTTTTTTCTGCCCCTGAGTACTGGCTGTGAAGGCAGTTGGATGATCATTTTGGATTTCAAATGTGTGTTCCTGAAGCTGGGTAAGAGCACTGGTAGCACTCGTTCCCCTAAAGAGGGTGGCTCGGGAAAGCTTTCCAGAGGACCCATTTCACGTGTGGAAAATCACTGAAGCTGAGGATGGTGTTGCATCTTACCAACAGCGTCCTCCTGACATGATTTCTTTCCCGTTTACTGTTTCCCAATATCCCCAAAGGGTTCCCAGTCAAGAAAAAGAGGGTATTATAAAAATCCTTATTTCTTTTAAATGAAGCCGCCTTTGTCTGTTTAATAAATTGCTATGGAAATTGCGTGACTCATGCAGGGAATCATAACTAATTTCAAACACTTCTGCCCTTGCAATGCAAAATACCTATCAGATGCCATGTCACTGGACAGTGCAGTGTGAAAGAGACTGCCCTTCTTCCAGATGTCAGTTTGCAGTTTCATCTCTTGAAGGCTTAGTGTGCATTTCTTCCCAGTGGAATGGGGGATAGGTAGGTGTGGAAATTGTGTTACTTGTTGAGACTGCTTGTGGAGGTGACAAGCAGAACTTTTTATTTCCAGAAACCATATGTGAGATGCTCTGCTGCTCACGCGCGTCGTGCTGCATGTTTGAGAGGTGTGATGGAGCACAAAAGCACTTGGAATGCTCAGAAATGGGGCCACTGGATTTGGAGTCCTGAAATGAGCTGTGGGTGTCCCTTTATGGTGCACACTGATTTCTGTTATTTCACTTACAGGATCGTGAAGCGGAAAAGGGAAAAGCAGCAGGAACAGGATAAGGAAGCAAGCAGAGAATGTTATTTCAAATGGTAGGAGAGGCTAAAGCAGGTCTGAAGTTTCGTGTAGCTTTTGTGTTTATCAGCTGTTACTTACAAAGGATCAATTAATATAATTATTGCTTCCCTCCCTCTCCGAGGTCCATCTCTTTAAGTCATAGCTGTGGTAGCATAGACAGATTATTCCCATTAGGTAGTAGTGCATGAACTGTAGATGGTTTTAAACGCCTAAAAATGGCATGATTTCCTGTAGTGCACATTCCCCACAACCAGGCTGCTGACTGTGACTCCATGTAGAAAAGCATATGGACAAGAAAGAGCAATGTGGAGCGTCCTTTACTTCATTCTTTGCTGTAATTTATCGAAGTGAAGCACAGGTTAGGAGAGGTGAGTGTATTTCATGGAGCCCATGAATTGTATCATTTCAGTGACAGAACAGCTGTAAATAATGGCCAGTTACTTGTGCTGTAGGGGAAAATAAAAGCTAAATGTCTTTCCTATCCAGAGGAACTCTGGTTTTTAGTCTTAAAGACTGAAAACAGAGTCTTCAGACTGTGGTGGGACTCATACTCTTTTAAAGCTGGCTTTCTCGGTCTTTGACATTGCCCAGCTCACAAATTTCCTTCCCTATCCTGAATTTGCTTTCTGCAGTAGCCTTTTGCGAATTAAGTATTCAAAAACGATTGTCATGTTTAAGGTCAGAAAATATCAGTTAAAAAGCTCTTAATGCAGATCATGAATAGACAGGTCTCCCTTCAGGCTGAGTGTTTGTGTTGGGGGCTGTCATTCCATGGGCTGCTCGAACAAGGCAGAGAACACATCCCTGCTGGCTGTTCACCATGTCTGGGGGTATTGGGGTGCTTGGGAGGGAGGTGCTGTCATGCTCCTGCAGAAGGCAGCACCTGCTGGGACACCTTTAAGCTCAATGGAGCCACAGCCCCATCTGTGTGTGTGTGCTGCTGAGCTACAGTCCGGCTTGAGACAGCACCCTATCATGAAACTAAAGCTCTCCAGTCAGAGGAAGGCTCCTGGGCTCAGTTCTGACCTCAGTCCTCCTCTGCTGCTGTCAGCTGGATTTTCCCTCTGTGGAACCGGGAGCAGGACTGGAGCTGTAGTTGCCTCATGTTCTCAGCGGTAGCCTGTCGCAGGTGTAGCTGTGAGCCCAGTGACTGCTACAGGAGCTAAAACCACTTTCACACAAGATTCCACTGGGAAGCTGGTACTCTGGAGGTAGTTCTTTACTGCTGCTGGGCACCCATGAAGTGCCCCTTCCTGAATGCCTTTGTGAAGCACCTTGTCAATTGTCAAGAAGTGGCTGTCACTGCTAACAGGACTTAATGACATTTCAGATTCTGTGTTCACGTACAGCTGAATTTTGGCGCTGCAGAAGTTGGTTGAGAAACAGTTGTTTCAGTGGGGTTTGGGTTATGCTTGTGAGCATCAGGTGAATTAAAAAGAATTGGTTGATGTAGTTAATGCCGGTGGTGTGAGGGGGGTGCTGTTGCTGTGGGGCCTCTGGACATGGCCTTGGCAGTGTCCAGAAATGCCCTAGTGTGTTCTCTCCAGTTGGAGTTGGCCGAGGCAGACAAAAGTAGTTTTGATCACTTCCCTGAACTTGGGAAATAGAAGCCAAGTCTAAAAATCATAGAATGAAATCATGGAATAGGTGGGGCTGGAGGGTACCTTTATAAGTCATTAGTCCCACCCCCCTGCCATAAGCAAGGACACCTTTCTTGCAGTCTTTCTTAATTCTTCTTCTTTCCTGTGTACGATTACGAGAGAGAAATCCTAGTGTTTGAGGTGAGAGTTGTTCAAATGCAAACTTGGTTTGCAAGAATGATTAATTGCATCTCCTTGCAGCACTAAATGTGCTTCTGGACTTGGACCTGAACTATGTGCAGGTTTGGTTGATAAAAGAGAATTTGGTGGCCATAAAGTCCATCTTGTCTTTCCAAGAGAAGTCAGAGGGGTTACACTGGTTTTCTGGGGTAACTCAGTGGAATTGAGCTCAATTCCCGAGGACTTTAGAGTGCATGGAAGGTGGGGCCACATTTGGGGTATAAGAGGACATAAAGCAAACCCCAGAAAGTCTGGACCTTCAAAAGCATTAGAAAAATGAATTTTGACAGCCTAATAGGTGACACATTACATTAGGGACCACAAATGGAACTGAGGAAGCGACCTCAGATGTTGCAAGAAGAAATTGCGCCCTGTACGATTTCACTCGAGCGTGGCAGCTGCCGGGCGCTTGCTCTGCGGCAGAGGCCTTTCCCTCAGGGACAGTCCGGCAACCTCACACCAACAGGTGCACCTGTGCAGCTCCCGTTCTGGCAGCGCACTGAACAAAGGAAGTGCTTTACCAGGTGCAGTTCACACCTGTGCTGGCAGTCAAAAATGTGCTCAAGGTTTACATGGGAGCAGTGGGAGAGTGGCAGGTCAAGAGCTGGGCTCCAGCCAGGAGGCTCTGGGAACTGTGTGGGGTCGGCTCCCGATCTTCTCCGTCTGCCCCTGCCAGCCCATGGGGCACAGGTGTCTGGAGACTGCAGAGAGGCTGCTGTTGCCCACTGTGAGTCTGAAATGGGACAGTTGATACACAGGGCACAGGGACAGGGATGGACCGGGTCAAGCCCTTGCTGCTGGGATGATGCACAATGCACACAAAGTACTCGCCCCGTTTGGAAATGTTTGCTTTAACAAGCTGAGCTGCCAAGGTGGAGAGCAGAACACAGGGAACCTGGTTGGAATGCACAGCTGTCGATGGACATTTCCTAATCATCCTTTCAGGCAGTTCCTGGAAACTTGTGTTTGTGTGCTATTTTGTGAAAGAATAGGTAGCATCCATACCTAGAGGGTGAGTAATTGTCAGCTGCTATGTGATTATTGCATGTGGAAAGCAAACCAGGTGGGAGATGAAGCACTGGCACTCCTAAAAGATATCCAGTAGCTCTGAAGTAAACCAGAAGCCTGAGCTGATAATCACTGTGTCGCTTATCACGTAGGAATGCATTTGTTCCATTCCCCACAAATTAGTCCTCATGATGATGAACATTTTCACACTTGGTGATAGTTTCTTCTAATAAACAGTGTTATGTGTAGCTGACCAAAGCAGAGCAGCATTAATAAAGTGTTTGCAATACTCAATGCAGTTAAGCAGAGAAAAAAAAGCAGGAAAAAAAAAGGAAAAGGTATCTTTCAGAAATAGTAATTTCCTTCTGAAGTCGGCAGAGATGCTGCAGTGCAAACCTAGCAGAGACACGTGAGTAGGCACAGTGCTGTGAACTGGAGGTCTGTGCTGGTGTTGGGGGGGTCAGCACACCTGAAGGAGTGGCTGGAGGGTTTCTGCGTCAGTGTATAATAATTTTGTGGGGTTATTTTCAGCCCTTTCTTGTATTTTTATAATTTTTGAGCTCTCAGATGAGCTGATGTGCTCAAAGTACTGTGGTTGACTCTTTTTTCCCTGTGTGTGAAGTCTGCATAACACCCGTCTCAAAGTGTGTGTCCAAACACTTGGCTTTTATTGATGGCAAAAGGTTTCTAACCCGTTCCTTCTGCTTCACTTTGAGCAGAACAATGCTGTTGAATCAGTTTGCATTTTGGTTGGTGGGGAGATTTCTGATTCTTGCTAGAGGAACTTGGTGTAGCTTGTGCATGTCTTGGCTAAATTGTAATACTGTGGGTTATTGATCAGACTAATCACTAAAACAAGTGAAAAAGCAAATTTGAGATCGAAATGGTCTTTGTCACACTAGTCTGCTGCAGCTAAAATGGGGTAAAGCAAGGGAAGTTCTGGTTTCTGGAGAGATTTCTGTGTATGTCCAGCCTTTATGCTTTCACTGTTGGATTTAACCCCAAACCCCTCCCAGTTGTAGGTGCCGGTAGAAAGACCAAGCTGAATAGCAGGTTGGCTAAACTGACCTTTTCATGAGGATTTCAATTGTTTAGGAACCTTACCTGTCTCTTGTTCTTTCCTGCCTGCTTTTTCTCTGGTCTTTGACTCTTGTAAATATGTAAATATTTCTTTAACTGCTGAAGCCAGGAGCATCCATCGTGCCTGCTCTGCTGCTTTGCCAGCCTGCTTGTGCTAAGTCAGCACCCTGGAACGTTCCTGGCAAGCCAGCTCAGAGTTCCTGACTGGGTGTCCGATGCAGATGCAGCAATCCCAGCATTCAAAATAAGGACCAGTTCTCTTGAATCACTTAGTGGGAAGTTAAACACTGCTTGGAAGTGTGGCCTGGGTGAGTTGGGACCTCCTAGTCCTCACCTGCCTGATTTGCACCGTTTGCACAGAAAGGGCTTCCGTAAGTAGAGGAGAATGAGCGCGAGTGCCTCTGACGAATTTATCCAACTGTTGGATCCAATAATTTGGGGTTGTCTGCCCAAAGTCAGCTCAAGGAAATGCTCAGGCGATCTGTTACCTGCTCTGTGGGACTTGGTGGAGTATTGGACAGCTGTTGTCAGCAAGAGCTGATCAGGAGATGGCTCTGAAGTAGCTGAGAGGGGAATGTGGCAGAGGGGGATTTTTCCAAGAGCTATTCAGCATCCCCACCACCCTATGCAGAGCACACTGGCAGGGATGGGCACGTGCACTTCAAGCACACCATGCACCATTTCAGAGCGCTGTAGGGCAAATCACCTCTCCTAAAGCCTTTCCAGCATGGAGAAAGCTCTGTGTTCCATCAGCTATGAGGCCTTACCCCGTTTTGTTTTGCTGTCATATATCTTGTCTCAAGTGCCCAAGGCTGACCCACGGGATGCGTTTCCAGCGTTTGATTTCCAGCTGAGCTGAGGTGTCAGAATGACACAGGCTGAGTTTGCACTCAGGAGATGTTCTACAGCCCTTGCTTGCTCTCCCAGAAGAGCTGCCCCTAAAGAACGCTCCTCTCTTACAGTGACAGTTTGCAAACTTTAGTGTTATTCTAATGATTATAATAATAAACAATATGGGAAGGACTGCTTTGGATTTATGGCTGCACGTTGTGTTTTGGCAAAATAAAAGGAACTAGGTGCTGCTTTCTAACCAAGAGCTATTGCATAGGCCTTGCTGTTAGCAGCAGAAGTCAAGTACAATATAAGAATTAAGCTATTATAAAATAAACCTTATAACTCAGGGTAGGTTTGCTGAGACTGGTCTATGTAAAAGATGTTTTCTGGCCTCAGAATGACAGACTGCCTTCCATTGTCCAGAACCCAGCTGGAAAAACTATCCCTTCCTTTGATTTAACTCCCAGGGATGTTGTTTTTCTTTTCAGCGTTTTCCCTCAGAATCTATCCATTAAATGCAGAGCAGTGAAGTTTGCTTTTTATGGAAAATATCTATGAACAACGGAGAAGGGATGAAACCTTAGTACAGCAAAAGAGCACTGGACATTCTATAAATAGTAACATTCTCCAAAGTGTGCTGAGTGCCTTTGGTGTCACTAGAGGAAAGCTTTGCACATTGCAGTACAAAATTCAGAGAGAAGTATGTCTCATTGTGAGCACAGACTGATCTCTGCACGGCTGGCTGGCTGTGTGTGCTTACAGATGGCAGGTGAGGGAGCATCCCGCCGCTTTGTATGGAGGGGATGTGCCTTAGGGAAGTTACCCTGTTCTCTGGCTGCCCGTGGCCCTTATCTCCAGGAAAAATCTTGCTGTCCCTTTGAACAAGGCTGATCCAGAGCTTGATATCGTGAAGACTTGCTGCTATGTAGTGCTTAAACCTTATAAATGAGGAAGGGACTGGAGTGTAACAAGCGTTCTGCTACAGTTGCTGGTAGTTATTCAAATAGCAAGGGAAAGGACACATCCTAGTTGGACAGCATTCCATCCAGGGTGGGCTCCTGCCCTCCTGGTGGGGCTGGCATTGGGCATTGGAGCGAACCTGGTTCTTGGGCAGGACTGCGCAGCACGGGGGACTTGGGTAATGTGTCAGCTGGTGTTGTCGGGTTGCTGCAGTCGATCCAAGTTCAGTTCGTGGCATTTCTCCCTTGCCTTCTGTAGGCTTAAGTTGGGTCTTGAAAGAAATTCAACAATTGCATCTTTCCATGTCATTGGCTATTTGTTGCCGTCCCTTTATTTAAGGTGAGTGCTGTTGTCTTTGTTTGCTGTGGTGATGTCATTGACTGATACTCGGACTGATGGCTGTTCCTGAACGCTGATGCTGAGGACGTGAGAAATGAGCAATATCACAGGCTTTGGAGTTTAGTATGTCGGGAGATATAATCAGGCGTATTGATTCTTTCTTTCTTAATTTCCTTTCTCGCTAATTAAGAGCAAGTTTTTGGTTGTGGAATGGTTCTGCGTGTTCCTTAGAACAATCACTTATTCAGAACCTGAAAACTAAGCAAACTAAAGAGGGAAATAATTGCAACAGGGAACAAAGATTTTCTGTTGGGTGATACTAATACTTTACTTAGTGGATAGGAAATGACAACTGCTCATTAGCTGAGCTAGTCCCACCATGACTCAATTTCCCTTGAGCTAAGCTAGGAAGAAATGCACATCTGTAGAAGACAGATCAAGAAAACTGCAAGGCATGGGAGGATCCACGCGAAGCACACCTGGTGCTGCTCTGCCTGTGGTGGGTCGTGCTCCATGGGCTACAGTCACACGCAGTTCTGAGGTGGTTGCTGGCACTACCCCCGGGACTTGAGGAACCTACTTATGTAGGAATTCGCTCGCTGTCGTGGACTGTGTGTTGTGTTGGAGACATTACCGCTGTGGTTTTCCCCCCAAGAAAATCTGCCTGGAAGACCTGTCCCGATAGAAGTAACGCTACTCCAGCATGAGGAAGGCTTTCTAGAAATCATTTGTACCCTGAGCTAATTAAAATGAGAGATCTCCACTGCCAAACCACAACTGCTTTCTAGTGTCTGGCATCTTGCTTTAAACTGATGCAAATACATGTGTTCTACATCTGTTCTGGAGAGTTCAGCCCTGACATTCCTTCATCCCATGCAATATTTGTGAAGGAAAAAAAGAGGATTGGATGTGCTTCATACAGATAGGATATTTAGTCAGCTTGGAAGTGCCTCCACCATGGTTTCAGTGCTCAGGGACTGCTCCTGACGGCCTGGGTTCAATTGAAGTTGGTAGCTAGTTGTGACTGACTCTGCTCCCACTTCAGTTAATTATTCCAGGTCTGGCATGGAAAACAAGACGGAGGGGGAATGCATTTGCAAACATGAACAGCAGTGCCACTGCAGCCCCTTCTCCTTTCCTTTGGAATGCACTGCAGTTGGAATGGGCATAGGACTGTCAGTACTTCCATCAGGTACCTGCCCCTAAAGGCTTTTCCCTAGGCTCTGCTCCAGGGGGTTTCCATAACCCCTCTGTGCTCTTTGGTAAGTAGTCCTGCTTTGTTTAGCCACAGGAATGGCTGGACATTGTGAATATCTTAGGGACAGACTCCTGTGTTCGGTGATCAGTAGCAGTGAGATGGTGATTGCACACAAAGCAACTTCTGTTCTCTGTGGAATTGTAACAGTTGTAGGAGTTTGGGTTTTTTGTTTCACTGGCAGCATTTGAGATAAAAGTATTGTCTATCATATGATTCTGAACTAGCGTTGACAGAGTTGTCAAAATAAGATGGGATAAAATAAACTGAATTTTTCCTTTTACTGGACATATAAAATTAGATAGATCTGTTAATATTATTTGTTGAGTCATGGATTTTTCATCCCAGTACCTGATTCCCTTTCCTCTGGCTCTGAACACAGCTAAGACCCAGAAGCTAGAGATGTCAATGGTGGATATTGCCAGAATCAGAGAGTCTCAAGCTGTGCCCCTTCAATTAGATTTGCTTATTCCTTGGCCCTGTGTGCTGTGTTCCCTTTTTTTCTATCCAGTGTGCCTGTAAGTCCAGCATGCAGTGCAGGTGGAAGCAGAGCACTCCACAGGAACAGTGCAGGGTCAAACAACTAGTGCTGCTGTGGAGTAAGCACCCTGCAGGAGCCCTGCCCATGTGAGTCAGGGCCGAGCTCAGGGCTCCTGTGCTGCAGGAGATGTGTGTCCACTCACCTCTGTGGCTCGAGACCTCAGCAGCAGAACCCAGCAACAGCACCTGAGGTTCCGGGCAGATTGGCCTCTTCTGTTGCATGTCAGAGCTGGCTGCCACGCAGATCAAAACACAGGTCAGGAGTGTAAACCTCAGGGATCAAAATGTGGTCTTGGGAGCAAAGATATGCTTGTTCCATTTAGCAAATATTTCTGACATATCGTGCTTAGTGATCGGCTTTTCCCAGGAGGTTTTGTTTTGACATGTCTCAGGCGCAGACATTACTGTCACACCAAAATGGTACAGAGTGAATTTATAGCAGCCGCTGTCTGAGATGGGAACTAAATGGGGTAAGAATAGAAAAACAGGCAGTGAGATGACAAATTGTCTTCCACCTCAGATCCTAAATATCAGTGGGTTAAGTAAATCTCAGCAGAAAATGACAGCTTCCCTCTGCTTCACAGCAAGCATCCCAAATGGCCGTGGTTGGGAAGGAATAGGAGGAGGCAGGTGGTGTGCTCTGCCAGGACCCTGCTCTGCCCCAGCAGCGTCCTCTCTCCCTCCCCCCCCGCCCCCCCGCCGAGAGTGTGCAGCCTCAGACTTTGGTGGCGAGCACGTGGGCAAACGATGACCGTGTGCCTTTTTAGAAAAACGGATACTTTGGTCAAATATGAAGAGAAGGTCATGGGAAACATTTGCCACCCTTTATTTTTTAATTAAATAACCCCCAAACCCTAGCCCAGGCTTACCTGAGATCCCAAAGATGTATTTGTGATGCTATAAAGCCACAAAGTGGCTTTTAAGGAAAAGATTTTACAGTAACACTCTGATTGAATAAAGCAATTAAATGGTCTGGCTAAGTCCCAAGTGTCTGGAAAGTGTTTCTTGGTCAGTGAGTGCAGAAAAGAGTTTATACCTTGCAAGTGAACTGGCCTCTGTTCTGTGACCGATGCCTGGCTCTTGGTTTGAGGTTGGATGTCCCTCTGCCTGAGGACTGTGTTGTTAAGGGTGTGCTGTGAGTACTTAGATTTTGTGGTTTTTCTGTATGCTCAGACAGTTGCCAACCAGGTACACCTAGGTACTGGCAAAATACAAATACGAATGCCTCTGGTGCAGACCCAAAGCCCTCCAAAGAGCTCTAAGTCTGTGCAAAGTGTTTTAGGTCTGATGTGCTGCTGCCTTGTGTAGGTTCTGGTGGGCTGCAGCCCCGAGCACCTGGACACTTTGCCGGCTGTAGTACTGTATCATAGCACAGCTCCTGAACCACAGCTTTGTCATCTGTAAAAGCAAGAGGGAAATGGGATTTTAGAAGGATGCTCCTAATGTTGTCAAGCAAAGTCCTCCAAGAAGGAAAAACTGCCAGAATTGCCATTTGTTTCTGCTTTATTGAACTGCATGTTACGTATACTGTCCTGTCTTTTCTTCTTTGCACTCTTACCTGGACATGTGCTTCAACTTCGGGAATTGAAGTTCTGTGCTCTCCCAGTTGGGACATGCTTACCCTTCCAGTGTTCCCACTGTCTAATCTGAGGTGCTGAAGAAGAGTCCAAGTTGGGCTTTGTATGGGAGGGAGCATTTTTCTATTTTTTTCTGCTGCTGCCATAGCCCCGGTGGGGTAAGGACCAAAACGTGGCGAGATGCAGTTATTAGCCTGAGCGATGGATTTAGCATGAGCAAATCACCTTTCAGGCATGCCCACTGTTCTTCCTTCTGCTCTGGGATGCTTGTTACACAGTTTGCCCAGCACCAAATTGTAGAGCTGCTTTGCTGGTGTGATCAAGCAGCGGTGGTGCAGGAGCAGTCCATGCAGTAGCGATCCTGAGCTTCCCCAGGCTTTGGGTACCAAACCCTGACATGCTGTGAGCAGCGTCCCAGGTGTTGTCTGTGTCAGCTTCCGGCAACCACAGGGGATGGTCCACAGCGGGTCTCGCACCCAGCAGAGGCTGGAACCTGGTGCGTACGGGCACGGATCCCTTGGGCCTGCTCCAGGGGAGGGAGTGCTGCTGTGGAAGGAAGGTTGTAAATTGTTCAAAAGAGCAAGTGCTGTATGAGGAAATGGTACCAGTGTGTTGGACTGGATTGTGCATGCAGGACAGGAGACTTATATTTATTAGCTTAAAATAATACTGATTTTATAACATCTCCTAGCGGTCCTTCCTGAGGCTAGGCTAGACTCTGGAAATGCAGAGATGGAGACCAGGAGTGTCCTGAAGCATACGGAGGAAAATGAGCTATAAAGTTACCTGCCCAGAAATTTGCTGTAGGAAAAAGGGAAATTTTAGGGAAGAACTCTTGACCCTGTATGTTTTCGATGTGAATTGGAGCCTTTCTCCAGTGTGGGGTGTGCTAGTTTCCATCAAGGTGTGTACAGGTATGGTGGTGCCAGCCTGGCTTCACAAACCTCAGAGACCTCGGCAGGTGAACTAAAACACCAGGCAGAGTCAGAGGAGGGACAATGAAGGAAGTGGGGAGGGAAGGACTGTGCTAACACAATGTAAGTGCCTAATTCCACATTCTTGGGAGAGTTTTGCTGAAACGTCCACTTTTAAAGAAAATATTTGGGGATCATTATTACAGGAAATAAATTTCACGGTGTTTTTAAGTTGTATCTATAAAAAGCTAGAAAGGATACTGAGTAGACAGTCCTGGTCTGGTGAGCGGGCCCCACAGCTGTGTTGGCTTCACAAATGTTTTGCATGTGCTGTTCTTAAAGAGCAAAGGAGAACAAAAGGGGGAAAAAGCCCAACACAAAAACCTTCAGTCCTCTCATCTTCCAAACCATGAGAATTTTTCCTGGTTTTTTTGTGTAATAATTGTATTAATTATGGTTTGCATTTTTCCGCTAAGTGTTTGAAATAATTAACGAAGACTCAAACTCCGAGAAGCGGCTATTGGGAAAATCAGGCATAAAAAGAGCCCAACCATATTTGCGAAATGAAATTGCAATTATGTAAATTGCAGCTACTGGATGTGTAGGCATGGGAGCCCAGGAGAGCGGAACTGGCAAGGTCTCGGTTACGGTGGAGAAAAATTCTCATTTGTGCTGTGAGGCAAGGCCGTGCTCGGCAGTTTGCTTGCAAGCGTGAAATCGCGTCACGGACGTGTCTGCTTGCTACTTCTATTTTGGTGTGCAAATCAAGTGGCTGAGAGTTTCTATCTTTAATGATTTCCTCTTGTTTGCTCTAGCAAACAGCTGCACCACATTGTCTGACACCGGTTATTTACTGGCCAGTGCTCTGCAGAGACGAAAAGGAAGGCATTTAATCTAATCTCCTTGGATGTCTCAGTGTTTGCACTTGGAAGTTTTCTTTTCTGCAGTCTTTGGGCAAGTGCAGAACAAATTAATGTTGCAGTTTGACACAGACTGCCCTCTGAGCCTGATTACTGCCAGGAGCTCCTGAGGCACATCTTGAAAAGCTTTTTGCCGTAGGGTACAGGAAGTAGAAGAAAATAGATTGTTACTCAGAATTGCTTTTAAGCATCAATCTCAGCAGATCCGAGTAAAATCATCCATTGAGCTTCTTCAACTTGTTAACCAGGCATTTAGACCAGAACACGAGCCTCATGAACTACATGAAAACTAAGGTCATTTTTGGTAACTCAAGCCTGCATTGAGGCAGGAAGGGTGCTCAGATCTGACTGGAAGTGAATTCACAATGTGGCATGGGGGCCCAAGTCCAGCTTGTGTCCGCTGGAGGTGTGACCCAACCTACAGACAGGCATTCAGGTTCCTGAGAGTCACTGTGAGGAACTTCCTTCTCACCTGTCCAGTCACATTGTGCCTTGGCGTGGTCACTGCAAGGGCTTCAGACTGCGAGGAGCTGTCTCTGTGCAAGCAATGTACTGTCATAGCTCTCAGTCTTTAAGGAAGTCTACTGGGCAGTAACCCACGGCAGCCTCTCGAAAGGTTGGAGAAATGTATGCAAATGGACAGTTACTGACAAGACCAACTCAGGATGCCTTAATAGGCAGCTAAACGTATAACTTTATGCTGTGCTGTGTGCTTATATGTTATTGCCCCAACGGTTTCTGCTGTATCGAACAAAAAATAGGCAGATATATCCCCATGCTTTCTTTTTCCTTCTCATAAAACTGGTTTTCAGTCAGGATCTTTTTTCCTGTGGCTCAATGAGTTTTTGCCTGATACTTCAAGGCCTGCAGAAGGCTGGACCTGCACAGTGCCCAGAGGCAGCAGTGGAAGTCTCGGGACGCTGGTGATGGGTACATTACCTGAAGGAGTTCCTAAGCTCTTGAACCTGCTCACAGTTGTGAATGTTGTTTGAGTATGAGAGCTGTATGAAGTCAGTCGTTTTACCCTCAGCTGGTGCAAGTTCTGTGTCTCCACAGCACCGGTGTGCCAGGCTGGGGGTGAGCCATGGAGATGGTAGTGAAGCAGTTGTGTTGGCTCACCCGGTATACACGGGGAGTCAGAAATAGAAGCGAGGTCTCCTTAACACCGAGATGTATGCTTTAACAGTAAAAAAATTTCCTTTCCCCATCCAAATCCCCAAGTGCTGTTTTGGAAAAATATCTGGAGCAGCAACTTTTCATTTGTAATCCAGCTTGCATAGCAGACGCTGGAGGTTGGGTGCAACAAATCAAGATGGAAATGGCTGGTGCATACTTCTTGGTTCGGCCATATGCTGCAAGCGATGGTTTTGACAGATGCATTTTTCCCTAGAGATTGCATTTAGTTCATCAGCCTTAGGTTAAATGTGAAGGATCTGAGGTAAAATGCCAGGGCTCCGTCCATTAGCCACCAAGCCCATAGTGTTCGTGTTAAAACAGCGCAATGGGAAATGTGACCTGGTGCTTGGGAGTTGTACTGGTGCCAGTTGTGCTGCAGCACTGTGTTCTTTATGTCATAGCACACACATCTGATAAGGGAAGACATGATGGCGTTGGATAAGTTCTTGTGCACAAGGACTCTGCAGGTCATGTGGAGAGTGCTGGTTTTTTATTTAATAACCGAGGTATGCAGGTGCTAATTTGAACCAGATGTGTGTGAGGCCGAGGCCAAAGCCAAAGTTTGTTACTCCACAGTGAAATGATGGCCTTGCATTTCTGGGACTGGAAGGAGGTTTTGGATCAATCTTTATTTACTAAAATATTTAGGCAGTTATGAAGTCTAGCGCTTGAATCCTTTATTTCAGTTTTGCTTGAAGAGTTACCTACCTCTGTTTCCTCCCTCCATTCTAAGCCCCTTTGATACGGTCGCACTTGAGGAAACCTTTCTGGAGCGGCCAAATTGGTGCCGGAGCATCCGGAGGTTCTTGGCTGGCCCAGGTCTCACTCCCCTGCGAGTTTGCACTGCATCTCTCTGCGGAGGCAGGGGTCTGCCATGCACAGAGAGCCTGTGTGTGGGCTGAGATAGTCCTGGCTCTGGTGCCCTGGTCCCTCCAGTGGCACGGGCATCTCCATGGATGCTGGAGTGTGGTGGGTACAGGCACAGGTGTAAGCAGGCAGTGGGTGCAGAGGAGGGGCTGCCTCATTAGGGAATTTATTTTTATATATATATATATATATATATATGTATTTACATATACATAAAAAAATGTTTCCTCCTGCCTACCTTATTATCTTCTTCAGACAGCAGGAAATAAATTGACCATTTGCATGAGGTGCTGTATTTCAGTTTCAACACACAAGAGGCAGCGGGCTGCATCAGGCAGCTGCATGTTACCTTTTGTCTGCAAGGGTGGCCAGTCTGGGAACCCTAATGTGTTCCAGGTTTGTGGAGCTAGTGAGGAGAAGACCAACTGCCACACATTTGGGTTATGCCAAGCTCAGTGGTGAGTTTCCTGTATTTTGGTTGGATCTGTCAGTGCTGTAGGTTAAGATGATGATGTTGAATGAACCATTACCTCTGGTGTACGTGGCCAGCCCAGAACCTCGATGCTCTGAAATTGCTATGAGCCCTGGAACTGTGGTGGGGCTGTGCCAGAGGAGCAGGGGAGGCTGCAGGCTCCACGATGGGAGCGCTCCCTGTTGACCTGGGAGGCCTTACACAGGTTGGCATTTCTGTTTTCAGTTAGGTTCGTGGTTTGGTCTCTTTGGCCAGGCCTGTCCCTCGTGGTGCAGTGGGAGAATCGGAGTGTTCAACCTACAGATTGGTTATTGACAAGAATTCCAGAGTGAGGCTTCAACATGACTGTTCTGAACGGTGTTTTCTCTTGTGGAGACTGCTTGGACTGCTTAGATTTTTGGCTTAATAACAGGTTAAGAGGCTTTGCAAACTTGAGAGTTTGAACCTCGTTAAGAGGGTTTTTTTAAATCAATGTTAACCTCCCAAAATCAAGAGTGTTTTGCTTCTCAGGTTTCTGGTCATCTTTGCTTTGTCTCTGATTTAATAATATTTGTATGTTCCAGGGATGTGCTTTTGCTGCTGCTGCGTAGCATAATAGCAAGATCTGCTCTAATGCTTGCACAAAATTTTATTGACCCCTTTTCAGTGCTCATTGGGGAGTCTCTTATGGGGTCTGAAATGATTAAAAATAGCAATGTCGCTTTCCATTATGGGTCTGACTTTCCCAGTCACCAGAGTTACGACAGTTACTGTAGTTTGGAACTGAGCTGCTGGTAGCATGCTTAGCCAAATCATAGATGCGTGTATAGGAGTTGTTTAAAATAGTTGTGATTTTGCTGTATGGCAATCACTTTCGCCAGGAGAGAGCACAGAGTTGCTGTAACACAAGTGCCCTTTTTGTTGTCCTTCGGTGAAGAAGATCCATTGTATGGAAGCTGTCATTTCCACAGGCAAAAGGAAGTACTTTTCGTGAGGTGGAATCTTCAGTTTTATTTCTGTGCAGTGTGCTCAGCGTGATTATTGAAAGAACTAAAAGCTGAACAATGATGTGAGAGCTGGCAATGCAAGTGCTTTTAATTAAGTTATATAGCCCAATGCACTTAATGGAGATGCGTGTCCAGCTTGATGTGAGGTGTTTATTCAAACCATCAACGGGAGGTGTTTCAGCTTTGTGATTTACCCCTCCTCAGGTAGCCAGATGTGGAGAAAGCACCTTCTACCTTGGCCAGTACTGCCATGGAACTGTCATTATCCACTTTGTGAATCCTGCCAGCTCCATTGCTTTCTTGATCTCTGTATCATTTTCCTCCTAAACACTCTAGAGTTGAAAGAAATAAAGACTAAATGCTCATGTAGTGGGTCAGATGAGCTCTTACCAGCTTTGTTAAAATGTCTGTATCTTGGATTCATATCAAACAACTCCTGTCATCTTTTCCTAGCGTCTGTCTGGTTTACACAGCAAGATGTACACAGGTTCTTCTCTTTCAAAACCTGCTTTGTTGTGGGGTTTTTTAGCAGAGTTGATCTTGCTGCGTGCCTGTGCTGTGTACACACAGTTGCTGTCTGAACAGCGGTGTGATAATGAACTTTTTTCTCACACAGGTGACCATTCAGCCTAAATGAAAGAGAGAGTTACGTTTCAGTCTTGTTTCTTTTGGGTTTCTTTGACCACTCTAGAATTGAAGTTTGGGCCTGCCTTTCTTCTTTCCCAATGGAAAGCAGTGATTTTTGTTTTCAAGAGCCACCTTGTTTTATTAGAAGGAATTGACTGAAGTGGGTGAGAACACAAGTGTATTTTTAAACTTGGTGTATCAGTTCCCTGTTACTTCTGCTCTTTTGCTTTAATCTTTTGTATAGGGACATATTGAATTTGATGGCTGAACTCAGACTCCAGCGGGAATAGCATAGGTATAATTTTGCAAACTTTCCTTGTGCCTGAGGGACACCAGAGGAACCTTTGTTGTGGAAGGCTACGTGCTGCCAGCCTCATGCTGGTGGTACCCACTCATGTTAGCACTGGTGATCTAGACTGATAGTGGAGCAAGTAAAATTAGAAAACTTCCTGGTGAGAGAGAGACATGGAGTCCTTGGCGTTCCGCATAGCAGAGGGATCCTCTGCGCTTTTCTTCCAATGCCCTTACCTCTGACAGCCATCAAGAAAATGAGGCAGGGGAAGGCTTAAGTTTTCTTAAAAGCTTCCAGCTGCTAAGATCTGTTCCTAGGACCAAGAGCACTTGGCTTTGACAAAGGAGCACCCAGTTCATCAGTCATCTTTCATCAGACTTTCTTCAAGCTTGATCTCAGCACCAGGATCATGGTGTTCTGCTGTGTCCTGTGCCTCTGCAGTTTTCCTGCTCACCAGGATGGAGAGTTGTGCCTGAGTTCCAGGGTTATTCAGAAATGCAACAGAGCTGTTGCTGACAGGCAAAAGGCCTGAAAAGATTCATACAGACAAGCAGGAAAATGTCTTTTAGGAGTATTTTTACATAGCTTCTATAGCAGTTTTTCTTTTATGTTTTTTCTTCAGAATGGCAACTTGACTTGATCACAGTCAAGGCCTGAGTTCACCCTGAACTTACACGTCAATTCGCCATGTGCCTCTCCGCCCCTGAAACAGGCCAGGTGTAGCACAGCAGCTTACCTGCCTCCAGTGTGTCTCTGGTGGATTTAGAGAGAAACTGCCAAAGATGACTGAATGTAAGTTTCCATGGAAATTGTCTGGGATCGTCCAGTTTATATGTCCGATGTGAAACAGCCAGTGCTGAGTTGGGAAATCACAGGTCCTTTAGGTATTTTCTTCTGAAAACCCTGGGACAAGGATGTCACGGGCCGTGTGGATGAGGTTAGAGTAACCTGCTGACACTGTGAGCTGCGGCCACGTGGCCGTGCCAGGACGGCAGGAGAGATCGATTGCATACAGGTAGCCCCAGGTGTGCATGTATGGCAAAGCCTCTGGGCATGAAGCCCACGTTTGGACACGTTTTCTGGGGTTGGTCATTGTTGGTGCTGAGGTGTCTGCACTACTTAGTTGTTTGTGGTTAGGAAAGCGTTTCCATAAATTACAGAGTTCTAGCTTCCACCTCTGCTGGTGGTGTTTCATACTGAGCATAAATTCTCTCATCTTGAACAAAACCAGTAATTAATGCCACAAGCTCGGGTCACTGACTGTGCTGGGATGCCCCCTGCTCCCTAGGCTTCCATGGTGCAGCTACAGCACATAAATTGCCTTTTATTGCAGCCTTGTCCTGTTTATTTTTACATGAAAAGGTTAGGACAGCTGAAAGGATGCCTGGGGGAGCAAAAGCTTATCTCCACCGGGTCCCTGTGTTATTCCCCACGTCCCAGTTACACTCTGCAGCACCATAAAACTTTCCCAGTTTGAAAAGCTGCTCGAGTTCTGCACTCGGAGGCCCCAAACGACAATAATTTTGCTTCTGGCCATCACTGGATATTGCAAACACGGTGTGCTTACAGTGGGGCTCGGGAAGTCACACAGGGAACGCATTCTTTGGAATCCTCTTTGTTTTATCATTGCGGAACAACCCACAAAGATTTGTATTATTGCACCTGAATAAATAGTGCTCTGCACTTCCCCCATTGAGGTCAGTGCTGGTGCGGGGCCGTTCCTGGGCCCCTTCCTGCTGCTCCTGCTGCAGCACCGGAGCCTGGTGCCCGTGCCACCTGAGCAGGTGTCACAGAGGGCATGTTTGTGGATACTCATCTTGAAAGGCCAGCTGCTGGACACCAGCAGTTCTTTGTGCAGCAGTATTTTCCTAGCAGGCAGGAGCAGCATTCATCTGCATGTTTGCAGTTATAACCACCATCATAGTTTTAGCAGTCTTGCCAAATTCTCTAAATACTTTAATTTCATTGTAATGCGTAATAACAGGTGTACGGTGTAGTTGCCAGTTTCTGCTTGCTGGCTGGGTGAGTAAATTATTCTTTGCAAAATGAGAACGGTACTTAATTGATATTTGAAGATAGAAATGGCTAATAGCAAGTGCACAAGCTTCAGCTGTGAACAGTTAGAGCTGGGTTGCTGGCATTTCCATGTGGTCACTAGCTAGAGGAAAACACCTTCCTTGAAAGCCATTTTCAGCTGCATAGAATGATAAGAAATGTGTTACTTCAGAAGTACGTTTTCCATATAATTCCTAAGGTTGTGATTACAGGTCTCTCTCTTTTTTTTTTTTTTTTTTAAACTTCCCCGCGCCCCCCCCCCCCCCCCCCTCTTTTTGAGTCAGTATTGCTGTTTGGAACTGGAAAGCACTAGTGAAAAGCACTTCTTGTGCAGTTCCACCATGGCTGCTCTGCAAATACATTTTTTAATTTAGAAGTCGGAGCAGACACGAAAACCACATTTCCCTGGTCTTGGCTGTGGAGGCTTTTGGGGCTTACATGGTCTGACTACTGCTGAGCTGAAGTCTGATTTCGGAGCCAAACTTCTTTTTTCTACATTGTTCTCGTGCAGAGCAGACATTTGTACTAGGCAGGACATACTGCCAAAATATGGAATTGCACCTCCTGCACACAAATACTATGGAAGGAGTCTCAAAATGACTGGCTTCTGCCAGGTCAGATGCAAATATATGTAGAACTGGAAGCTGTTGCCCAGAAGCTTTGCTGATTTTTATATTCTTTGAGGGTGTGGTCCCCTTATCCTGTTATCTGCCCAGTTTAGAATTCTAGGTTCCATGTTTCGAGCATAAGGACATTGCTGCCTTATGCTCTGGAGCATCGTGAACATCAGCATTTCCTCAATCAGAAATGCAGTTTACGCACTTTCCAGCAATTCTTTCTCCAGAGGGAAAGTCTGGGGTTTCTCTCTTACATGCTTTGCAATATTGGTGTTTGGAGAAGGATTTGGGGTCTTAAATGTTCAGTTTCTGAGGGTTCTGTCAGGTTTCCTGAATAATCCCTTTTATACACAACATTTCAGAACGACTGTGCTGGGGGCTGCAGCCAGAGTTTGCCTCTAACCGGCCTTAGAAACAGGCTTGTGGAAGTAGCTGTGGTCAGCACTGCTATCTGCAGCAGGTGGGCAGCACCGAGATGAGCCATCTGGCTCTTCCAAGTCTAGAAGAACCTTTCTTTATCCCGGTGTCCAACCTGCACTTGTCCCAGGACAGGCATCACCTCCACTGCTGCAGGTGAGAACAGCCCGTTAGTGCCGCCAGAATAGCTGAAGAAACGCTTGTAGAAAATCATTGATCCATCTGGAGGTCAGGGCAGCCCGACAGAGGGGTTAATCGCTCCGAGAATCCTGCAGGCGTATCCAGGGACTTTGGACTTGGCTTTGGTATGTCTTTGACAAAACAAGGGACTTTACATTTAATAGCTAGGGATAAGGCTTTTGTTTATACAATGTAGTATTTCATCAAATACTACATTCTTTAAGTGAAAAAAGTAAAAACTGCAGGTTTGAAAGATGCTTATGCTGGATTCTTGGCTGAGGGGGAGTGAGGCAGCAGATTAATTTCCAGCAAGACAGCTGCCATCGGCTAGAAAATAAAGTGGTTTGGGCTGGTCCCATCACTCGCTTAGGAACCTGGAGAGGCCAGGAACTATTCCCGGGACAGGGCTGCTGTGCAGCCTGCTGAGGGAAGACCAGTGCCCCACTGTTCCACCCCTCTCTTGCAGCCCCTGGAATTCCCCATTTGGCAGCATATCAAGAGGGGAGAACCTGCTGTGTGATGGCTGACAAGTCTCTGTGCTTAGGGAAAGCTTCTCTTGGGTGGGAATCGAGGTGCCAATGGGATTTGTGTCTCAGTGTGCTCACCTGAAAATGCGGTTTCTGCTGCTGCCTGCTTTGGGCTTGATTTACTTTTGAGAGCTTTAAGTTGTGGCATTCATAGGCGCAGATGGAAGTTTAGAGTTTACCTTTTAGTACTGGAAAGTTTGCAATTTTGAAACCCTTTCTCTCAAAGAGCCACATAAACTGCTGCTGGGGGAAGCAGGTGGTACCAGACCAATCATTTTTGTTGTGGGAATGACAAGACTTAGTTGTTTAAGAAATTCACAAACTATGCTGTGTTTATACGTGGAGCATAGGGAGCTCATACCAGAAAAAGGAAAAGAGCACAACGAAATACACAGATCACGTTCCAATCTGCAGTCTCAAGTCAAATGAAACCTTTTTGGGGTAATTATCCTGAGGGAGCCTGCAGCCATGCAGCCTGCTGTGGTTTGAGCATCCGGCAGCTCCGCAGGCGTCAGGGTGGTGCAGGAGCTGTGGGGAGGGCACAGAGATAAGATGGGAACCTTGTGGAAAGGCTCAGCTTCAACTTTCCTGTCCGGCCACAGGTATTGCTTTTCACCTTGGGTGAATTGCTTAAAGCTGTTAATGGATCTTGAACACTGGATTACTTCCAAGCTTAGGAAATTCCCCTTTATGATTTCCCATAGGTGTCAGGGAGCAGCAGGAGTCAGGAGCACCTCTGCCAAGGCAGGGAGCCGGAGCTGAGGTGACAGCGTGGTGGGTGCCCGGAGCTGGCGGCACCAGCCAGGGTCAGCCACAACACTGTGGTGTGGACGGGGTGGGTCAGAGGTTCAGGTTGAAAGGTCAGTAGGTACAAGGCCCAGCACCATGCAAATACCCATAGCCTGGCCATGGCCAGAACTCCCAGGGCTGTTGGGCAGCGGGTGCTTGGAAGAGGGCCGGGATCTCCGGAGGGTGGCGAGGGACTGCAGGTGCCTCGATGCCGGGCTCTTGGCTCACCAAGGTGGCTGTGTGCTGGGGAGTTGCCGTTTTAATGGCTGTTTGCTTTTTACTAACATTGTTTTAGTCAGAAATCAGTATACAATTCTCTGGTTTTGGACTATCAGTGCGCAGTCTCCCAGGAGGTGAGCAGGTTTAACAGCATGAACGAAGTAACAAGGAAATCCAATTCCCCATTGCTGGGCCTCCCAGGAAGGGGTGCCCAAGAGGGAGCCTCCAAAAGAGGAACGCGCCGCCAGGGCTGTGCGGGCAGGAGGCAGATGCTGTGGCTGAGATGGGCCACTGGTACCTGCAGAGTGTGTCCGGGCGCTTGGCTGCTTAAGTCGGTGTTACGGAGCTGTGAAACTCGGCAGTCTGCCAGCCTTCCCGGAGGAGGCGATTCTTGTGGGCATAAATGTGGAATTCACCTTTTGATCAAGACCTGGGGTTCCATGCTCTGGTTTCTGTTGGCAGCCTGTGCTGGGGAGGCTGTGCCGGAGCTGGGCGCAGGCTGAGTGCCAGCACCGTTCCCATGCCCAGGACAAGGGCTCTCCTGAGACACGGGAGCTACAACCAGAGGGGGAAGCACTGGCCAGTTGTTGAGGTGGCCGTGGTCAGTGGCATGTTTACAGACGCCAGGCATCTCACAGGAGGGGCACTGTAAACAGTGCAGCCCACGGAGCTGTGGTTGAGGCACACAGGTACTTTCCAAAGGAGTTGCAGTTCCTGGTTGCTCTGGCTTTGTGCAGAAAGCCTGTCTGCAATCCCACAGGCTGTCTGAAGCCCCTGAGACACCCGCAGAGTGTGTCTGGTGTTGTCGTTCCCAGCCGGCAGCTGGGGGAATTTCTGGTTTGCACCTTCATTTTAATCTGAGTTCACTTAGAATAAAAGGCAGTGCTGCTAACAGAGCTGCTGCTGAGGATCTTTCTTGGCACAGGAGAGGCACTTTTCCCCTCTGAGATACCGAGCTTTCATTTGAACTCGTGTGGAAGCACCTGATACCACTAAAAGCCTTTTTTTGCGAGTTACAGTGTACTTTTACCTCTGCGCTGCCAGCAGACAGAAGGGCTGTGAACCCCTGACCATCGAGGGGGTGTCCTGAGCTGAGCCAGGGCAGAGAGGGAAGGAGAGGCCAGGTCTGAGCAGCAATTGACACGGCATGCTTTGAAAATTGGTTTCTACCATCAGTGCTAACAAGAGTGAAGGAGCGTTGAAATCCACTGAATGGGAGATGGTTGGTTTGCGGATTTTGTTTGAGGCATTTGCCAGTGCTGATTTAAAGGCGTGTCTAGGGAAAACTTGGCAAAATGGAGCACTTTTCAAAAGCGGCAAGGGCAGTTGAACAGCAATAGGGACAGTTGTGTCCGGTTCTCCCCCGGGAACCCAAGACCACATGCAGGCAGTGTCCGCTGTTGCCGCAATCTGACGTGTGTGTTGTGAACAGCAGCAGTTTCTTCAGGCTGAAGGTGCCCCCCAATCAATGTTGCTACAATGGCAGCCTGAAAAATTGCTTTGGCTTGAAAATTGCTGCACTTAAAGCAAATTATATGTCTTAAATTGCTCATCTTACTTTAGAATTACAGATTATTAAAAATAATCTCCCAATTTTCAAATATTTGCTTTGATTTAATGCTACTTTTTCTTCCTTTATCTCAAGATAAAGGCTTGTTATTCAGTATCTGCATCCTTAAAAGTCTGCACATCTGCTGTATGATTTCAGAAATGCTGTGACATGAGAGTTGCTAATTTGCTACTTGTGTCTGTGGGGTTATGCTCTGCTGTCACTGATGGCAACTATTCAGGGATCCATTTTGATCCTGTTAATGCCAATTGAAAACTGGGGGTCCATGTTTCAATTTTCTTTTTTTAACCAGAAATAGGGCTAGGAAATTTTTGAAAATTGCTTTTAATTGGCTGGGTGTGCTTCGGAAAGAACGTACCTGCGTTTTAGGGAAGCAGAACCTTCCCTTTAGCCCTTACAGACCCGAGTGTTTGGGCTGGGAAGATTCCAGCATTAATCTCCTGTGTATGAATAGGGGCTGTGGCTGCTCTGTAGGTGATTGCAGGTGTTGGTGGCTGTGGGGGAAGCATTCCCTGGGCATTACAAGTCCTCATACAGCCAGCACATGGTGTGAGCGTGCTGGAAATAGCCATGGTCTGCCCTGGCTCCTTTGGTGGTTCGCAGTGGGCATTACAAGGCACACGGCTTTCGGACTGGGCACCTGAACAGCTGCACCTGAAGTCCCGATCTAGGTCAGTCCCGAGGTACTCCCGGCCTCGCTTGGGGTGTGAGCTCCCAGCCCTCCTGTGCCTGCAGCCCGGCTGGCAGCGGTGCTGGGAGGGCTGCAGAGCCAGCACGCTGCGAGGCTTGGTGCCGGAGAGTCTCAGAGCCCTTCCCAACAGCCTTGGCCTCCGGGCGCACTGCTGCTTAACCCTGACACACAGGCACTGCTGTCCTGGCACGGCAAGGCACAGACAGCTCAGGGGGCGGCGCAGCCGCAAGGTCACGGAAAGATGGAAAAACAAGTGTGCTACCTGTTAAGCACCACTGTAACTGGGCAGGAGGGCTGCTCAGCGAGACAGTACCCCATATAGTATAATCTATTTATTATAAAATAAAAGTATCATCTTGAAAGTATAAATCTTTTTATTCAAGTATAGGCTTTTTATTGTACCTAAAAATTACACTGCCTGTTAGACCTTGTGGACATTTCTGATGGCCCGTGGATGCATACGGTATTTCCAGATGGTTGGAAGCAGCATGGTCTAGCAGAGGACATTGGGCTGAGAATCAGGAGATGAAAATTTTATTACTTTTTTGCTGAACTGCTCTCTGATCTTCGGCAAAGTCATTGAACAGGCTTATGCTACTGCTCCCCCTCCACCCTTTGCTTGTCTCATTGACAGAGTGAGCTCACTGGAATGAAAACCATCTTCCAGGATGTTTTTATACATCTTCCCCTGCTGCAGCTCTCTTTGAACCTCGAGCTGCTTCAACAATATGCCTCAAATGACATGGATGCTGCTTTCCATGGTGTGTTACCTGTGGGCTCCTTTGATTAGCACAGAGTCAGCCCAGGAAACACAACATTTGCTGATGTGGCTTCCTTTCATGCACCAAAGCGATCTGGTTCATGGGGTGAATAATTGTTAGCAGAAACTTTGAGTTTGTACATGTGGTGATGGGCTTGAAAGCCTCCGCAATTCCAATATACACCTCTCTTCCACTTTTTTGGCTAGGCTGTGTTTTGGTGGCAGTACACAGTGAGTTCTGCTGAGTTCCCAGAGCTCCAGGCCTGGGCTGCAGCTTTTCCATGTCCATGGTCTATAATGCCAGTAGACGGCGGCCTGTGTGGGTGGTGATGCTGCTGGGCGGTTGTTGGTGATTCTGCCTGCTATCTGCTGCTCGGGGCAAAGTGTCCTCCCAGGATGTGGTACCTGCTGCCCCAGGGTGTACTGCTCTGCAGGGAGAATGTGGTCAGACATAGCTGGACTGGGGTGTGCTGGGACAGGAGCAGATTTAAACAGGCGTGAAAAGGAGAAGCAGACACAAGTGGCAGTGTGCGTCTCCTTACACCTGGCAGTGCTCAGAGCAAACAGCTTTCCTACAGCAAAAGCGCCATTGTGGGGAACTCAGGATCTTTTTCTCTGTGTTACAGCTGTCATTTCTAAGCCTGACTCTCCTCAGAGCATCTCTCTACTTTCCAGAGAAAGAAATAGCACAGATTATGGCAAGTGAAGCTTCACGAATTGCAGGGAGTTGTTATTGCTGCCAGTTGGCATTCATTTTCAGATAGCAGCAGATAAAGACCCTGGTTAGAGAGATTTATCTTTTTGGTAGTGTTCTGTATGTAAAACGTAAGTTGGATTGTGTTTACGCTGGCAGTTACGAGTGCTACTAAAGAATTTTTCTCATCATTTCCTCTTTCATCTTGTGAAAAATTAAATAGACAAGTTTAACCTCCAAGAGAAAGTGTGTTTGTCCAAATTGCCATGGCTGAGTGTGGAGCTTTGCCAGGAAGCTGCCCAGGGCTGTGACTGCTGGGATCGGGGCACTTGTTTGGGACATGCAGCCTCAGGTGATGTGTCTGCCCAGGAGAGCGTGCTCGGTGTGTCCCCGCCTGGGATCCCGGCCCTCGAGTCGGGCGTCCAGTCAGCAAGTGCTGAATGTGGAGTAATGATGCAGATTAACTGCACTGACCCCAGGCAGAACACCTCCTTAGCTCACTGCACTGCTTTAGGGCCAGCTGGGACATTTGATTGCTTCTACAGAAGTTCTGTACCTTGAGCTTGCCTCAAATTCCAGTACTGTGCATACTGGCAGGGGGGAAGGTGATTGGAAATGTGATTATCAAGAATTTAGAAGAGTTTGACATCCCCAAAGATTTCATACTCTTTCAACGTTCCGTATTTGCAAGTACACAAAAGACCTTTCCAGTTGTTTGCTATTCTCTTTACATTTAATTTTGAAGAAGTATTTTTACCTACCACAAATAATTGGCATACATGAATTATACACCTAAAATCCTTTGCCCAAGGCCGAAGTGCAGGTTTATTGCATCGTGCCCCCTGTGTCACTGTGTATGTGGCAGTGCAGCAGGAGGAGATAGATGGGCAGAGGTTTTGAGGAGAGGGCTCCCTCCGTGTTAACCCATAGGTGAACTGCAGGGGGGAATTTCAGCAAGTGAATGTCACTCAAACTGCAGTTCATATTCTGGAGATGGACAAGTACTCTGCTTTGCATCTGGAATTAATTTTCCATGTGTAAAATTGCACCTGCAGAAGGGGAATCCAGCTCTCCTGACAGCTCTGCTGTGAGCTTGAAGAGTTTCACAGAATGAATGTCAAGTCTTTGAAAAGTAGTTGGGGCCCTGCTAGAAATTGCACTCATCCCAGACCTCTGAGGCTTTTTACCAGCCCTCTCCAGTGAGAGCTCTGGTGGGATAAGCTTTGTTTTGGGCTGTGATGCATTTTTTGGGGGGGTGGTTTCCTCTGCCCTCATTCTGGCTGACAACGTGTTTTCCTGTTGTGTAATTTATGGCTGAGGAAGCATGGCCCTAACTTTTGCTTGCTCTTCCCTCAGTTTTGTCCTGTTTGTTTGCTGATTTCTACATCTCGAAATGTCAGGTTTGCTTTGCCCCTTCCCCTCCCACCCCAGAAGGTTTCTGTGAATCACTGTTCACTTGGAAAAATGGAATGGTCAAGGAGCTTTTTTCACTTAGCACTTCGATGCAGGCTCAAATAACTTGAAAACAAGCAGTTTAAAATGATTTCCAGAAATGCACCTGGAATTCTCTGCTGCATTTTATTCAGTGCCAGGTGTTTAGGGGATGCCCTGTTTGAGGTGGTTCCTGCAGAGCTTGGCTCTGCACCGCCCGTCTCCCCAGCTCGCCCTGGCTAGGAGCAGCAAGCGTTTTCTTGATGTTCCAGTGTTAGTTGAGCCAGGTAACAAACAGCTCCAAAAGGAGGTGCTGCCAAAAGGAGGTTCTTGTTCCTCCAGAAGTTCCTCCTTCTCTGAAAGAGCTACTGGGCTTTGGTATTTTGGGTTTGTTACCCCAGGAGAACATTACTGGAGGGTTGCATTAAAGTTTGTGAAAGAAATTCTGAACTTCCCAAGAAAAGCAGGATTTGGAGACAGCATCTCTGTCTCTCTTCAATCCTGCTTGTCACTTGTTTCTTTCTAATTGGTTATTCATGAATACTCCCGTCTCCTCCCATGGTGAGAGCACTCAGGACCGGTGCAGCCACTGGTTCTGTAACTCAGCACTACAGCTGGACACGGATCAAACATCCCTGAAACGGAAAGCAGCCTGCCTTGTCCCAACCCCCTAATTCTCAGGCAAGAATAAGTGTCAGATTCTAAAGAATTACAGTGGCCAGCTAGCTCTTGGTGCATCATGTATGCACTGTTGGCTGAACCTGGCTGGAGGCTTTATCTTGGGCTACTGCCGTTGTGGCAGGGTGTGTTTGTCACTTCCCCGTGGGAATTGAGGTCAAAGGTTTTTCCTGCAGAACGATTGTTCTGCACTAACCATTGGTGACAGGCAGTACATGTTAGACTTCTCTATATAATTAACCAGTTACCATTTTCTGATTTCTTAAATCTAGAGACTCAGAACACAGAAGTGTTAGAAATTCCTTCCTGGCTTGACGGCCAGTCTCAGGACAACATCTGACGTTTTGTGCAAGGACGGCTGTGCTGCTGTCTCTGTTTCCAGTTCTAGGGAAAGCATCGTAGGTAAAACTGTGGGGTTCCTTCCCACTGGAGTGCAGAGGCCAAGTCAGATCTGATGTGTCAGTTCCTGAAGCACTCAAGGGGAAACTGACTTTTATAGCTCAGAGGGAGAAACTTGGGGGTTCCATCCTTAGTAAGTTTCCATGGCAAACATACTGAAGTAAATTGTAAATAGTGTTTATTTTTAATCCTCCAAAGGCATTCCGTGAAAAAATGGTTAGAAAAATGTTCCCCATCTTGGATCTGTAGCTGAACTGTGAGCAAAATTCCACTTCTCTTTATCCCAGTCATCCCTTCAGAATGGTTGACATTGTGCAGAGCCTAATTTGTTGCCTTATTTTTTGTCACTGATGATCAACGAAATAGGCCCAGTTTGATTTTTAGATTGCACAAGGCACGCACAGGGTTGGCAGTGAGGCAAAGTGTTTCATGAGTGCCCATTACAAAATAGTTACTGAGGGGCTCGGTGTGACAACAGCCCTGATAGCACACAGGGGGCATGGCTAACAGGGCGCTTGGCATCCTGCTGGCCCTTCGTGTCCTCAGCAAGGACGAGGGCTCAGAGATCACGCGGCAGTTTCTGAACCGTGTAAGGGCATCGAGCTGTGTAATCCCAGGCTGACGGATGCTCTGACAGAGCACGGCAGCATTTGGGTGGCATGGATGGGGCAGGGCCAATGGCAGCCCTGAGCACTGCAGCAGGGCGCAGGTCGGGTTCTCTCCACCCTACCACGACCTCCGGTGTGCTCTGCTGCGAGCCCGAGTAGATCCATGTCCTCTGGAGCAGCACGGAGCCCATGGCGCTGGCAGCACACGGAGCACCGTGTTCCTGCACGGCCTCCGTGCTGGCCGGGAGGGCTCCTGCCCCCGCGGCGGGCAGCGAGCCCGCGGGGGGAAGCACATTCCTGCACACAGCACACTGGGGAGCGAGCTCGGAGCAGGCGAAGCACGTGCTCCCAGGCGCCAGATGTGGAGATGGAGCACCTACTGTGCTTCAGCAGTCAATTACTCAAACCCATAATACTTTTGCTTCTGAAATTAACCACTTTATGAATTATACAAAAGGAAATGATCAGTGTTGACAGCTGATTCTTTTAAATGGAGTGTAACCAAAAACATCATTAAAATATGTCTGGACTTCACCATTCCACAGTGCTGACTCTCATCAAGTTTTGAACTGCTGTTAGCAATGGCATGTCTTGCCTAAGATTCTTAATTTTCCAGGTATTGCCCTGTCTTCAGGGGCAATCTGCATTTCTCCTCCTCAAAAGTCATTATGATTCCTGGGCACTGCACCAAAACTTGTAGATGTTTTGAAGGTGTCCTGATCAGCCGAGATTAGGATATGGGTTTTAAACTTTATTCTACAGGCAGGGCATCCTTGAAAGCTGACTCCATGAACTGGTTCAACAGCCCAGAACAAGGAAGCGTGAATGGTTGCCTGCTCATAAACAACTGGGTTTCAACACTGACTGTTAGAAGTACCCCACACAAATGAGTGTTAATCTCTTAAGAGAAATCTCTGCATTTCTGCTGACAACTGACCGCATTGGAGGTATTGCTCACTTCTGGTTTTTGTCATGTCTGGTTTTGGCGTTGTGGTGATGAGACCTTATTCCCTGTGGACGTGAAAAGAACTTTTTTTGTGCTTCAGTCAAGGTGGCCCAGCTCTGTTGGGTAACCTCTCTCTTTGTCTGTGTTTCCTTGGAAGCTCCTTGAGAGTACTGCAGGGGCCGAGGTACCTGCTTTTGAGCCTATGGTTAAGGCAATCCCTTGCCATGCTTTTCGTTTGTAAGATGTGCTGCACATGCTCCCCTTAGCTGTGGCTTTTTAGAGCATTCCCCCACCTTTCCTTTTCCTTCAAGATTGTGTGGGTGTTGTTGAAGTAAGTGTCGGCTTCATGTTCAGGAGTCTTTGGAAATGAACTTTTCATGATTTTTGTGAGGGTTCCTTCCCCTCTCCCCATCTCTAGATGTTTACTCTCAGCATTTAAGTTGGTGGGTTTTTTTTGTTTTTGTGGTGGTTTGTTTTTTTTGCTTTTCCATAAAGCCAGCTAATGATACAGAGCCTGCTTTGATTGAGAATACAGAAAAAGCAGTCCTGCTTTCAAAACCCGGTGAGCATAGGAAAGGCATATCAACCACAGCTGCAAGGTGGGAAGTGCCTGGAAACCTGGAAGCTTCACCCACCCCCGCATTAGTGGCAGGAGTGATCCAAGTGGCAGAGAGCAACTCCCTGGAAATGGGCCAGAATGGTTTTCTGGACTCAGCCGGGTACAGCTCCCAGTCCCGTGATGGCAGTGATGTGATCAGTGATGCTATGCGTGAGGAATGCCTTCCCTTGCCTGGAGCATCCTGCACCAGCTTTGCCGGGAAAGGTTCACTGCAGCCTGCACAACAGTTTTGCAGCTTCATAATTTCTCTCTCTCTTTATCTTAGTTTGCTCTGATTTTGACTTTACCATCTGCCAGCCTTTCCCCAGGACTGTTTGGTCTTTGAGGAGATGCACCTGTTTTTATATGTGTGGAAAAATACTTGAATTGCTTTCCTAATGGGAATCAGTGTTTTGTTTTCACCCTACATTTAATAAGTAAGCTCCAGTTACTGTTCAGTGCTCTTAAATAATATTTACTAGTTCTGGTTGTTAAAACCTGTGTCACACAGTGAGATGCAGTTCAGGCAGCTGATTAAATGAAGATGACTAATACAAATTTTTAAAAATGTAAACAAGAGAAAAGGAAGCGTAAACTGAATGTTCACTGGCACTTGGATATGTCCCAGCGCATAGACACGTGCGTATCTGACTTACACGACAGTGGCTTATGAGAAATGGCTTTTCAGACTCCAGTGATGCCAGCTGAGTAGCCTGTGTCCCGTTGTAAGGTCAAAGGCCTTTAGGCTCAGGGGTTTTTTTGGCTAGTTGTTGTTTTGGTTTGACTGGAAACATTCAGTACTGGCTTTTCCAGTTGCCAGCTCCTTTCCTGTGTTTGCATCATCCTTCTGTTCTTTCTGCGGAGCTGGGATAAAACCAACAGTCCTGGATCTGTAGTAAGGAAACAGCGGCAGGTCGTTATGCTGGAATTTTAGGTTCAAAAGACACAACTAAGAATAAGCTTTTGCATTTTCCATGTAGCATTTCTGTTTTGAGTTTTCTTTTTTCCTTTTTTTTTTTTAGTGCTGTCAACCATATTTTTGTACGTGAGGCAGGATCTTTCTGGGTTCTGTGTGTGCTGGTGCAATCGATAACATCTGTTTGATCTACCTTCATTACTACACTTTAAATCTTCCATTCAGAAGCATATTCCCATATTTATCGTAAAGAGTGTCCACACTGAGTTTCCTTCTTGTCCGCTCCTCATTCAAACCACCTTGATTCTTCAGGTCTGCCTGGCGTTGGCCTGTCAGAGTCCTGTGCATAGTGCACAGACACATGGGGCAGGAAGTTGGGAAGGAGGCTCCTCTGGTTGGAAAAGGGCCAGAAAAAGGCAGAAGACTTGAAGGAAAGGATTGGATTTCAGTGTTTTTCCTTATGAATCTTTGTCCTGCTTAGGAAAACTGCCATAGGCACTCGGAGGGCTTGTTCTTCGATGGAGACACCCTGGCTGCACCATTCCATCCACCCTTAAGAGGTGCAGGGCGGCTCCTGCCATTTATCCCAAATGGTCCTTCCCCCCAAATTCAGAGGGATGACGACTGCCAGGCATTCTGCTGGCAGTTCAGTGGTGTTGAGGCTGAGTTCACTGCAGCATTCAGAGCTGAACTGCTTGCACTTGGTCCCTGGGATGTTCTGTGGACATTCTAAAAGGATTTGCTATTGCAGTTGGGAGTGACTTTATCTTTGTAGCTCTGCTGTAATCCTTCATAAGAAAAGTCTTAATTTCTTTCATGCCATTTTTTTGCTGACTTGTCTTGACACTTTTTAAAGTTCAGATCCTCGTGGGGAAATACATTGAGTGTAAAGGTGTCAGAAGGGAAGGTGGGAAGGAGAGGTGTCAGTGGCAGGACAGGAAAAGCAAATTGCCTGTTTCTCCAGACCTCCAGCCTGCTTAGGTAAGGTCTACCGTGTCTGAGTATCCCTGTGTTTCCTGGGAAATATCAGCAGCCTCACACCCCTGGCTCACTAACATCATGGACAAGGAGGATTGTGACACACTCAGATTATAAAAAGCAGAGATAAAATCTGTGGGTCTGTCTTGGGTGAATAATTGGGACGCATTTGAAAGAGACTTTGAGACTCTTGAATTCTCCGTAGTTGATCAGGAGGGCAAAGAGATTATAATAATGATTGTTATTCAGTGTGTGTGCGACGGTATTTGGCATTTGCCTCTTTTTCCCCTTTTTCCCCATTTATCCCCTTGTGGCTGATGCAGGCATCCTCAGCGCCAGCACTTGTCAGGGCACAGCAAGGGCCGGTGGCTGGGCTGTGACAGGGAGATGCTGCGAAGCCTGCCTGGCTCTGGGGGGCTCCTCTCCCCGTCCTTGCCCCGACAACATCTGTGCCGAGCTGCTGCTGCAGCTGGAGTGCTGGGGTGGTCCCCACACAGCCAGTGCCAGCCTCCTGGCACCCGCAGCCTGGGCCTTGGCAGCCCGGGTGTGCTCTGGATCAGTCCGATGCTGTGCGTCACCGGGGACACAGGCTTGCCAGGGGGAAATAGGGCACAAGCCTTCCTGCTGGAAAGGTGGCAAAGCAGACACTTTTTAATCAAGTTTTTATTGTCTGTATAAGTTTGATATGATCAATTAGTGTAATAAATCCTGCAACAGTAAACAAGAAGGTGCTTGGAGGAAAGGGTTTACCGCCTTCTGTGTTGTATTGTAGCAACTGATTTGCTGCTGTAATGATAACTAAGAAGGTCTCTGTGTCCCACAAAGTTTATGGCTTGATATGAATGTTTGTTTTAGATATTGCATCTCAAAATCATTGAAAAGTGCTTCTGGGAGAGTTTCTTTTCCAGAGCTTTTTTTTTTTTTGAGTGGAGGTTGCCAAGGCTGTTCTTTTTAGGGAATTTGCTTTAACGGGAAGTTTTATCCTCATGAAATTCTAATGGTGGAAACAATTCCCAAAATGAGCATCCCGTTCCATATGGGGAAGGTGGCAAGAGGATGTAAGGAAGAGAGTTTGCTTCTCCACTAACCCTGGGATCTCATGCAGGGCTCAGCACAAAGCTTGGCTTCCTTGGCTCTCACGGATATATAATTAAATTCAAAGCGGAGAACTGCTCAGGAGACAGCAATGCCTGGTAAGGCTGTGGAAGAGAAGTGTCAGACCATGTGCTATGAGAACCTCAGGCATTTCTTGCCAGTGGATAAGGTGCAAGGACAGGGAATGGCCCGCAGCATCTGTTTTATGGCTGGCTGATCACTAGGTAGATGGCTTTTGATGATATAACAAAGACTATTTTGTATCAAAGAGCTGCTCGGTGAGGTGGTGAAATATTTACTTAGCTGCAAGCTGTGGACTTCCGTGTGAATTGTCGGGTCCTTCCTACCTGAGCGTGGGACTTGGCTGGAACGGTGCAGCAGGTGATAGCGTGCGATTCCGTAACAGGACAGTAAGCAGGTGGTTGTTTTTGTCACACAAAGGAAAGCCCTAACCTTGCTATTAATCTTCCCATAAGCCCCATTATTTTGAGTGAGGGTATTATTTTTGCTGCCTGGGTGACTAAAGGAGCACGGCTTGTCTCGGAGGCTGAGCTCTGTCAGTGCCTGGTGTGGCAGGTTTGCACAGGGATATGCTTTGAGAATGCGGGCAGACCTCTGCTATATTAAACACCTTTTCAAATATACATGCGCAGGATTGCCCTAGTTGGGATCAACTTCTGCACGACAAGGCTTTGAGGCTATGGTTTCTTTGAGAAAATAATCACTAGCACTCTGTTCCTACAAAGGACACACACCATTAACCAGCGACATTTCGTGGCATCCCAGAAAAACAGCTGATGTGCACTTGACCTAGTTTTGTTACATTCTGTGTCTGCTATTCCAGGTGTTCTGTGATATACTATGAATACCATTATCATTGTTGGTGCCTTGGTGATTGTACGGGTTTTAGAGGTCTGAGGTAGAAAGTTTGTGCTGTAAAATATTCAGAACATACTTGTTTTCTTAATGAAGGCTTTGGTACCAGGCGCTTCGCTTCCTGGCATAACCCCTTTAATGCCACTTTATCCCTTACTTACTCTTGCATTTCCTTACCGTACTATACAGGGAGGGTAAAAACAGAAAGACTTTGTGTTATTCTTGTACCTCCTTTATATTCAAAAGAAAATCTGTACTAACTTGTTATTTACCTCAGTCATATTTTGCCCAGTGTCTGTTTTCCCAGCTCTGAAAAGTTGTCTGGACTGCAGGAATATCCATCAGTGATCTCTCCAGTACGGCTGTGCCCTCTCAGATGCTGACAATGTACTAAACTGTAATGTGAAGCCAGGGAGTTCCAAAGAAAGGAAATTATTGAAAGTCATCACACAGTACTTACAAAAAGTAAAAGGAAAGATCAAAGCATTTGCTGACGATTCATTTCCAGCTGTATAAAGAGCACCCCTGCAGTGGCAGAATAACTTCTCTCCAGGAAGACAGCTTCTTGGACAGGGCGCCTGGAATGGAGTCTCAGGAGCAGCTTTTCATGCTGCTCTTGAAATGGACTTCAAGTTATGCTAGAAATTGGTTTCATGGGGCACGTTCCTTCTGATTTCACATTAAATGAAGTTTAAAATATTTTCTTTGCTTTATCTTTGTGGGTGGAAGGGGAGCCCTAGGGAAATTTCTCAAAATGTTTTATTTTGCATCATATTAATTGATCCTTTTGCGCAAGAAGTTGAACGTAGTGAAAAAATAGGAAAGCAGGAAAGAAAGGAGCTGGAGGCAGGGGGTGTGGGAGAGGAGAAGGCTCTAAAACTTCTTCGAAAGGCTTAGTACTGAACTTACTTCAGCCTTTCACTCTGCATGGCGATAAGTGAATTACTTCAAATGCCAATTGATCTGGGTGGGAAGTGGAAAGCCACTCTAATCCGATTAATCCCAGAGCATGGGATGCCTCGCTGGCAGTGTGAAAGCAGCCCCAGCACATGCTCAGCTGTTGCTCTTTCACAATGCGTGGTGCAGTTGTCACTCTCAGACTCCTGCCAGCAAAAACATCCGCTGGGTTCATTTTACCACCAAATATTTTTACACTTCTGCGCCAATAAACATAAACTACCCTGGCGGCAACTGCCGTGCCCCATCCTACCATTCCTTGCGTCGCACAAACGATGTGAGTTGAGCTACGCTGTTGTCCCGTTCATCCTTCCAGCAGCGTGATCCCTCCTGTCACGGAGGAGCTACCCTCTGGTGCTGATTCTAGCCCCTGCATGTAGGAATGAGCAGAATGGAAAAACTTCAAATGAGCCCTTATGGCTGTACCTTGTTGATAGTCTGTCCTGCCTGCTCCTAGGAGGAGCCTGGAAGGATTTTCCTCTAGCTGGCTGCCATTACAGACATGTCCACGTGTGTGCGGAGCTTGGGAGGTGGCAGAGGTGCAGGCGCTGCTTGTATTACAGTGCTTTTTCCCTGGCTTAAAATTCTGCCGTGTTCTGTGGCTAGGGAATGATGGCATGGCCAGAGCAGGGCCTTGGCCTGATGCTCTGGTGTCTCAGTGTAGGGAGGAACATGGTTCCATGTGAAGGTGGGGACCGGCAGCACGTTCTCCTTAGGAAGAACCTGTCTTTAACGCTTCATCTGAACTCTCTTTAAGAATATGCCAAGCATTTAAGTACTGAAAATATACTTGTTTTCCCCACTGCAGAGGCTTACATAGCTGAGCTCTCCAATATTTATGTTTGACGTCAATGGGAACATTGCCTGAACGTAGGATTAGAAGCACTGAGCTGTTCCCTGCTCCGTGTGTCAGGCAGCAGCGTGCGCACACCAGCCGGCCCCATGCCACGGCTGCGGCGCTGCTGTCACAGCAGCGTTTGGTGAGCCCTGCCAAACAATGAGCTCCCCCTGCGCCCCGGGACAGTGCCCCTGTCTAGGTACAGGCTGTGGCTGCTGCTGCGGGACGGGCACGTGACTGTCAGTGTAGGGTTCTGTGTAGGGTCGGTCTTACTGGTGTCTTACTCCTCTTATGTGTTTCTGCGGCACCCCATGGAGGGTCTGGGTTCTGGAGAACTATGTGATGTAAAAACACAGCTTTGCATGGCTGAGGGGAAGAGACAGTGCTCAAACCCAGCAGAGCCTTAGCACACTTGGCTGGATTGACTGCTTGGTAGGCTTAGGGTAGAAATGTCTGAGGGGCTGATGAGTGGAGAGGAGGTGAGTGGAAGGGGAAGGATGCTGAGGCCAAGGTGAGCGTCCACAGGTAATTATAGATAAACACCTGAACAGCGACTGACTTTTATTTCCAGTCATCTGGTGTTCAGGAGATTGCTGACCCACTTCAGCATTGGTGACTCCATCGCCGTAACTCTGGGGGGTACTGACAAGAGGATGTAAGCTTTAACCAAATAACATGTGACTGGAACTTGTGCATTCCTTGTGGATGCACCAGTCCAGCCGTTTGCTCGTTCTCTCTGCGTTTCCAGCTTGGAAAAGCGCTGAGCTCCGTCTCCGGTGGTCCGAGTCAGACGGGCTGGGTAAAAAGATTAGGATATTAATCTGGGCTGTATTCTCCGCTAGTAATCTGTAAAATGAGACATTAATAACCTATCTCTGCCTTAGCTGAGTTTTTACCAGGGTGATTTTGACAATAAAGACGCTAATGATTAAAAAATTCTTGGCTTCTCTGAATTGGGGGTAAACTAAGGTACCTCACTCATTTCCAGACAAGTGCAGAGAGTTCAAGGAGGATGGAATTCAGATGCAGGATTTTTCCTGTTGTTGTTTGACTAAATGATTGACAGATAAAAGCACAGGTGTCATTTTATGCAATTAGAAAATGTACTGGACCAAAGTGGAAATAAAAATGTGGTCTCAATGTCCAGTTCCCTCCTCTTGCCACAGGATAGCTGGGTTCCCCTGTTAGTATCTAAGGGCAGATTGCAGGTTCGTGTTGCTGTCACAGCCAGGTGATGAAGGTGACCTTCTCAGATGGAAATGTGAATGCGCTGCACCTAGGCCAGTGGATTTCTGTGTGTTTCTAGCAATTTCAGTTTAGCAGATGTTGGTTCAGACCTGTTTTTCTCCCTGGATGGGCTGAGCAGTGTTTGTCAGTTGTATCCATGAGATTCCAAAAACAGTTGCGTGTGAGTCTGCTCAGCACAGCCCTGTGCCACAGGGAGCAACTGTTCCCTCTCAGAGCAGAGGAAGTTGCTCTCGTGAGTGGAGGGGTGGCAGTGTACTTGGGGGTCAGAGTAATAAGGTCAGACTGAGCTACTCTGCAGCATTGGTTCATATAGAAGCAGAACCTTTTGCTTCTGTAGTTCATCACAGAGCACCTTCTGCTTTGGGCGGAAAAAAAATCTCCTTTCTGTTTAAATCTTACTGCTGTAATTGTAGCCAATCCACTGCTCTGACTAGGATGAATGTATTTCTCCAACAGAGATGTTCTAGACATTTGCATTCTGTTGACATCAATATTTGATTTTATGTTTTTAAAGCTCAATGTAATTTTGCTAAAGAATTACATAAATAAGAACACGTGTGTAACTGAGTTGCATCCCTCCCCACAACCTCTTGGAATCCAGTCCTTCACTTCTGGGTGGTCACTGTACTCACAGGGTGTTTTTATAGCGGGTATATAGTGGGAGCTGTCTGGTATAAATGAGAATACAACGGAATCCTGTTTACAATTAGGACGGTTGAACCAGCTTGCCTCAGTTGTCCATCTCTTCCTGTGGTCAGTGCAAGGAAATTGGTTTGTTGTTACAGGGACAGCTCGGGATGTGTTTCAAAACAGCAAGAAAAGCTTTACTTTGAGGAAGGGAAAACATTCATCCTGTGAGGGCTGAGGATGCTTTCTTTGAGCACGGATGGCCAATATGATGCATTAAATCCTTTAATACTGAAAGGAAATCCCTAAAAAGCTGCATTATGCCTTTTACTTCTTACCAGTCCCTGCCTGTCATAGCTGATTTCTGTCAAGATAGGCAGAATTGAAGTTTGTTTCAGGGTGAAACAGCAGGGCTGTTCCTCATCCTGTCAGCATTACTGTCCTAAAAGATGCTGCTGCCACATTCCTCTGTACTTGCTCTGCCTCTGGCATCCCAGTGGACGGAGAGATGCCACTGTACAGAATTCAATGTGAAGAAAACCGATGCGTTCAAAAATGAGAGAGGTTACTGGACAGCTCATTCTTGTAAAAATCACGACCATTTTATGAGAGAATCTGCAAGGACAGTGGCCCCAAACTCAGACACTGCTTTGGGTCAGTGCCATGCAAACGGCTCTGATAAAAACCCAACCTGCCTGAATATTGGTGCTTGAAGTTTGCCAAGCCACGTTACAAAATGGCATTTGCTGTTTGGGTTTGAAGTGGTGGAAGTGTTCATGAGTCCTTCCAGGTCCACTCTTGTTGGGCCCCTTGAGGGCTGTGGCATGAATCCCTCCTTGTCCCCAGTTTGCTTTAGGGGTTCTGAATCTCAGAGCTGGACCTGGCGAGATCAAGTTCATTTCTGGAGAGGCTTTGAGAGGCAGTTGATCCTGGCAGCGTGCTGGGATAGAGGAACGGCATACGTCTCAGTTTGAGAGATGGAGAAGGATTTGGTCTCATACCTGGTTTGTAGCATGCGATGTACCTAATGGCTTGGGGCCATCTTGTTTCAGGGCGTAATTTTAGTCTGTTCTTTTAATGTCTTCAAAGGTTAAAGCTTTAACTAATTGCAGATATTAACAGCTCTATTTTGTACTGCATGGTCGTAATCTCTACTGCTGCTGTAGACTTGAATGATACAATGTCTGTGGGCAAAGACTGGGCTGTGGCTGACACAGTGCTCCATCCTGAACGAGTTCAGGCTGGGGAAGCTGAGCAAGGAATGGGTTAGGATTAAACCTCCAGCCTAGACAGACAGTGTGCGTTACCGCTTTTGATGTGCGTTCACAATCCGAGCTCTCGCTTGGCACCAAGAGGGTATGAAAGGGCTCTGCCGAAGCACTTCTGTTCATCTGCTCTTAGCCAGAAGACTCATTTCTCTTGTGATCCTTAGCAGTTACTCATTCATCTCCTCTAGAGGAGGTGACTTTAATGTCCTGTGCAAGTGCAGTAAGTGCAGGCATTGTCAGTATTTAACTGCATGCCATGCAGTTAGGCATTTAGAAACAGAAATTACCGCCGAGCGGAGCCGCTCAGGTGTGTAACACCCAGCCTCTCTGAGAGTGTGTCCCAGTTCCCCGTGGCAGATGCTCCCACTGAGCAGCTGCGCTCTGAGCTGTACACAGGGCATCTCTGAGGTTGGCATGGGCACTAACCTGAACCTTTAGGCTCATGTAACCACTCCTGCCTTTCCTGCACTCACTTCCTGGGACCCTGCTGTAGTGCTTGGAAGAGCCCGAGTGTGAAGATGCGATTTCATGCTCGGTAATTGCGAATTCTCGAGTCATTTAAATCCTACACGTCTTTGAAAACAACAGCTGATCCTGCTGTGAGAGGGCTCTCCTAACCCCCGGGAGACCTGTGCCAGCTCCTCCAAATGCCTGTGCTGTTGGCTGCAACCACATTGGCCCTGTTGTTCTAAGTCACCCCCAAGTCGTGGAGCCAAAGGACTGGCTGCAATGGCTGTGTCCTGTGAGGTGGGGACACCAGTCTGAGCTTCAGGAAAGCCAGGCTTGGTCCAGGGAAAGGCATGGCCTCTAGGGTGTGTTTTCTCTCTGCCTGGAAACGAGGCCATAGTCAGTGCTCTGTTGCTCTGATCCGGCGTCCTGGCTGTGCAGGGCGTGCACGGTTTGCCCGGGGGATACGGCCCCAATGCTGTCGGCTGCTTTCAGGCAGCAGTGAGGAAATGCCTGTAGCTGCAGGAGTACGTGGTCATCTGTATGCCTCAATGCAGCTTGTGATGTCACAGCCTTGAGCTTCTACAAACTGAGACAGCGCACCAGAGATGTGCAAGGCTTCTGTAGGGATGCTGATATCGCTGCCTCAAATGAACATTCCTCATCTTTCTACTAAAGTATTTTATTACCCTACTTTTGTATGTTCACGTACCGGAGCAAGGCATAGAGGTTCCTGCATATCCTTGCTGTTGAGGACTTCTGCATTACTTTGGAAGCCACCTGACTGAAAACTGTATCAGAGTCCTAAATAGAAGTATTGAGGATATGGAATACTACTGACAGAAAGCAGTGACTAAGTATGTGATAAATCCAAGTAAAGATCAAGGGCACATCTACCTCACAGCATAGCCGTGGTAAATAGGACTGCATTTCCAGTGGGTGGTGTATTGGGCAATAAGGGAAGAGGGGTACTGGAGCTCTTGGCTTAGGAGGTGTTCACACTCACTCCCAGGAAGAAGGCACCGGACCAGAACAAGCTTTTGCTTGATGTGTTGCTGATTTTCTGTTTGGTCTAGTGAAAGGATAGGGATAGTTCAGAGGAGCTGAAGCATGAAAAGAAAAGATTTTTTTTTTTTTTAATGCCAAATGAAAAATAAGCTGAAGAAATGGGGGAGAAAATTATCTTGCTAAATATGAAGGAAACATAATTAGAGGGCAAGTTGTCAGCATAAAAATAAAACCCTAGAACCCTAGTTCTGATGTTTTAGGTAGGAGCAGGCTGAGGTTCAAAGTGGCTTCAAAGACTGCTTCAAGATGTTTGCGCACCTGTTTGGGAAAGACTCCTGTGTATATTTTCAGGGTTGCTCATTGTTTCAGACAACTTGTTGAAATAAATTAGGCAAGGAAAAAGTAAGCAGTGCTGGTCACTTAGTGCTGGCCTTTTTGAGTCATAGGTAGGGTTCATTGACTGCTGCTTTTTCTTTCCGTGTTTAGATTCTTGCCCAGTTAGGACAGCCGGGAGATGATATTCAGGAATCAAATTCTTTGCTATTGGCCATCACTGGTTTTGTTGGAATAATAAGATAGAGCATCCTGGGAGACAGAGGGGACTCGGCAACTTTTTATGGCTCTATTTTCCCCTCTCTTTGTCCAGGCAGCACTTGAATATAAGCAGCCTTCTGGTTTACCTACACAGAGCTGTCAGATATGTGCCTGTGTCTGTTTTTGGAGCCAGGCTCCTTGTTAACTGCTGCCTGTTTTGCATAGGTGGGTTGACACAGAGTGTCTGTAAAGGCAGTTAAGCCTTATTTATCGGCGTTTTGTGTCACACAAGCACCACAACCAGCGAGACCCTGACAGGAGCTGTGTCACGTTGTCTGTAATTGGTCATGGCCCTCGAGGTGGGGACTTGAATTCTCTAAGTCGATGAAGCCAAGGAAGCGTCAGAAGAGAACTGGAGGGTAAAAGCTTCCGAGCGTCTCCTATACGGTGCCCCACTGAAAGGGACTTGTGGATGCCGTGCTCGCTTTGGATGGAGTTTTCCAGTTTCTGCGTTCTTTGTGAACTGCATTTACTCTGAGGCTTTGGCTTTCAGAAATCTCAGAAATTTCAGAAGCTTTGAAAGGTAAATTAAATTACCACCAACTACGCTGCTTGGTTTCTTTTAAACCGAACACATTCTTCTCAAATTGAAATATAATTATGGACCCGATGTACTCTGAACATTTCATTTATTCAAACTGAAAATTATATTCTCTGCAAGCTGCTTTAAAGCCAAAATAAAAAACCCAACCTAATTATAGCAGCAGTGTGGAGGAGGTCTGCTAGGATATTGTATGATACATTTTGACAGCTGCTTTTTACTGGAAGGTTGTCAAGACCCTCACAGAAATGTTTTGAAGTGCTGAAAATGGGTGAACCCAGAATCTGTAGCTGTTGCCAGCAGAGTCAAGGACTGGTGCATTGCATTGGGCTGGGGCTAGAGCAGTGGGCAAAGGCATGTTCTCATCTTTGCTGGACTTCTCAGCTGCATTCAGGAGCCTTTGCTGAAGTTGTAAAGGGTAAAACTGAAGCTTTATTTGGCACATAGAAGTCGTTGCCAAAAATGTTCATTGGAGGAGAGGCATTTCAGATACTTTTAATTTTAAAGCTTTGGCGTGGCAGTTCACTGTTACAGTTGTGGTCCATAGATCAGTGGCAGATGAGGCGGTTAGAACAGTGACCAAATGCATCCTTAAGCCCTTCCTTTCTTCCATAGCTGTTGCCATGGTTATGTGCAGTCCTTAGACTTGCTGAATGCTGGCAGTTTTGGCCCCATGCTAACTGGGTCTCTGTACGTGCCAAGCGTGTGGAGGAGAGCCTGGTCCACTTCTCCCTCAGTCGTGCTGTTGGCAGCACGTTGTCCAGCACTGCCATGGTGTCTGGTAGCTGGTGCCCCTCGCTCCACTGGCCACACAGCTGGGAGCAGCCACGCTGCTGCCCCTGGCCAGGAGGGCCGTGCTGGCTGCAGACTGCAGGGCACAGGCTGCCAGCGGGGCTGGACACGGCCTCCCTCCAGCTCGGGCAGCAGCAGAGCAAAGGGGATGCCTGGGTCTCCTGCCTTGTCTTTTGGGTAGGGCATCGTGGCATGGTCGAGCGCCTCTGACTGCCGGTTCCCATATGTTCTCTGTGGCTGAGCAGTGGGAACACAGGGCTGTAGCAGGCGGCACATCAGCCACTCGATCAGACAGTGAGTCACACGTGCTCCAGGGAGCAGAGGACCCATCCTTACGGCAGAGGATGACCCGAGGAAGGGCGTGCAAGTGGCTGGCTGGTCAGAAAGGGAGAACCTTTCTGCTTTTGTGCTGCTGCACATTCAGTCCCCTCCCTGCTGCACGCGGGTCCCTGGCACCAGTGCCGGAGAGTCTTATCAGTGCATCTGGTGATAATCCTAGGAGTGGTATTGGACAAGTCAAAGGATAAGGAATATTCCAGAACTTTGTGTACATTTGGTGACTGGCACTTCGTTCACGGTGAGGACAGTATGTGGCTTTGGCTTCTCGGGGAATCACGGGGAAAATGGTGTTTGATGGCCCTGCTGGAGAGGCGTGGTTTTGACTCTTAAAAACCCCAAAGAACAGACAGAAAGGAAGGAAAAGGCCAAGAAAGAACTTGGGAGTTCTCTTCATCCTGTGGAGATGGCAGTTCATACTGGGCTTTTTGGAACATTGGCTTATTCAACATGTTTGAGGAAATACTGAAAAGAAAAAAACTTCCCTAAGTTTAAGTATGGGTTCAAGGCAAACTTGTCTATTGAGGTAGCCAAAAATCCCCTTTCTTTAGAGGGCTGCCAAAACAAAAGGTAGAGGCAGTGGAAGGAGTTGACTGCAGTTCAAAAGGAGGAAAAGATGTTCCTGACCATGGAACTGTGAATGGTGGATGTGATTTTCACTTTAATGACTTGCAGTCTTTCCCAGAGTGTTTTTGGTGCCAGATCTTACGTCTAATGGTGGCAAGCATCTGGATAAGGAAAATCGAAATGAATTACATCCTGTGGAGTAGCTGTCGTTGTTGAATAGAGAACTTTTCCTGGGAGATTTGATAACCCATGTTGTTCTTAAAAAGAAGCAGAAAATATTTTCTTAATGCCCCAATAGGCAAATTAATCAACAAGTTACACCATGTGTGATTCTGGCTCCGAGGCTGAATGCATTTAGGGATTCACTCATTCAACAAATGCTCATTTGCATCAACTGACATTGACTCAGGCTTTAGGGGAATCAGATTTGCTTTGATTTAGTTGAACTGTGAAGTACATTTGAGTTGTTGGTTTTTGTTTTTTTTTTTTTTTTTTCAAACTGTCTGCTGGTATGAATTCCAGAAGTGTTTACTGGAATTTCAACCGAGACACTACAGAACTATCCCAGGTGGCCTCTTACTTGTTGTTTTTATTAACATCATTTTTCTAAGACTATAATTACTTGGAAAATACTGCTAATTAGGATTACCACATGGTTTAGCAGGAACTGAGGAACCTGCTTCTCCTTTTACATAAGCAGTTTGGTCATGTCTGTCCTTGGTTTCATGGTTGGGAGTTGCGTTTGCAAGTGGGGCTCGGGGCGCGGAGTCCGTTTGTTAGCAATGAGCGTGAAGTCTTTGATGTGAGAATGCATCCCACCGCCCAGGGACATCGTCGTGAGGGTTTTTGGTGGTTGCTTGTTAATGTTTCTGGCTTCTGTGAAAGAAACGCCTTTTGTGAGGGGATCTGTAACTGACATTTCCAAGTGTTTTGTACAGAGAGTTTTTAGGGCTTCTTTGACATGTTTGCATGTACAACATCCAGCCAGTACTTGAAAGAAAGGGTTGTATTTAAAGCTTCACTTTGTATCCAAATAATGAACACATAAACACAAGCACAGAATGTGGCCTGCTTAGGTCACCTGTTTGGTTTCAGCTGGCTGAAATCAGCTTTCAGTAAGTTATGTGTTCCTACCCTGTCTGCATTGCATTTCTCTTATTAATACGTGATTTAGTTAAATGTCAGTGGTTTTAAATCATAGGCACTAGATTGCGAGGGTCTTGTTCAGTGTTGAAGGGCTGTTTACTGTAGTTCTGCTCTCCGGCACTCCAAGGAACTGTGACCTGCTGGGCGTTTTCCTCACAAAGATCCTTTGGAAGGTGTTGTAGTTCTCTTGCAAAGCTTCACCACAGCGTCTGCCAGAGCATTGGAGTGATTTGAGTTAGTGATTTAACTCAGTGATTTATAGATGTTGAGAAGATGTTGAACAACGATTTTTGAGGAGCACTGTAAACAAAGTATGTTTATATTAGCTATTCTTTGATGTGAAAATCTATTCAGAAGGTGCCAGGGCGCTATCTGAGAACAGCATCAAGACCATCCCGATACGTAATTTTGCAGCAGGCACTTCCTGCTGTTACTCCGTGGGGTTGCACCTGGTCTGTGGCACAGCTGGCAATGCCTGTCCAGGTACAGCCGTTAATGAGCTTTTCAACGAGCTAAGAAGGCTCTCACACCACAGCCAAGTGGGATCGGGTCAGCTGCTCCGAGCTGGCTCTGTTAACATCAGCCTTGGGCAAACTTCCTAACGGTCAGGAGTTGTGCCCAAGGAAATGGAACTTCTCCCTAACCAAGATGGTTTGGGGAAGTGCTCAAGATTTGATAGCAGTTACAATTTCAGATGAGACATAAGAGCGAAGTCACAATTACCCCTCAGGAGCAAACGGTGGAATGTACCTGAGGGGAAGGTGACCAGTGCAAAGTAACCTCTCTGGTTTCAGTTGTGTTTCTCTGGGCTATTGAATGCTTGGAAACATTTCTGAGTAACTTGGTTACTTTTTCAACTTCAGCTTAGGATACCTTTGCTCTGCTTGTCTTTTCAGATGCATGGCTTATATTTCCAGCTGCATTTCAGACAAACCGGTTGACTGAGGGGTTTTATTGATAAAAGCAAGCAGGGTGTTCTTGGGAATGCTGCTGACAGGGAGACTCGCGTGGAGTTACCAGTTGGATTTCATTAGAAATGCAGAGAGATACTTTTCACAAGAGGGTTTCTGGTCTACTTAAGGCTTTTTTGCCACACAAGGGGCAGGCTGCACAGGACAGTTTAGGGAGCTGTCAAATGCGTGGAGCTCATACAGGCTGAAGTTCTGTCATCTATGCAAACAGTACAGGGATGAGGCATGCTGATGGAGCGTAGTCAGGACAGGTCTGTAATCATGATATAGCTGCTGATCGCTGAGCCCCACACGAGGTCAGGTTTCCAAGCTGTCCTTTCCAGGGCTGAAGGTTATTGGCTGCTTTGCTTGAAACCCAAGAGTTTCATTAATCAGTGCTGTGGATGCCAGCGCAACATGATGTACCGCAGACCTCTCCACAAAACTCTGATTCCACATGGTGGTATCTCCTTTGGCATCTGCAGTGGGCTGTGAAAAGAGCCTGGAAATTCATCAACTTAAAGAAGTAAGAAAATGGGAGCAATGCTATGCAAGTGTCACTGTTGGGCCAGGATTCAATTTCCTGTACTCTAGATGAAGTAGATGACCAGGATATGCAAAGGAAAGCTACCAACAGCAAAAGGGAGGCAGTGCTCAGCAGAGGAGTGCGTGGCGAGTGGGGGAGTTACGGTAGAGAGGGCCAGAGCTGCGAACTCGCTCCGATGAGATCACAGGAGGGCAGCGGTGGCTGCTGCTGAGCGCACACATCCAGGGCCCCAGAGGAGTGCGGCCGTGCGCGGGCTGGCTGTTAACTGAGTCTGAGATACCAGCGCGTGTTTGACTGATCACAGAAGTGATCACAACAGAAGGCTGTGGTGTGACTGGGGAGACAGAGATGCTGGGCTCTGTTTTCGTACTTGAAAGCCTGTTTCCCGCCTAAGAAGTCTGTCCCTTCACAGCCAACAGGGGCAGGCTGGGCGCTTGGGGAAAGACTGCAAAGGACTGATACAGGGCAGCGTCTCCCTTTTCTCCTTTCCTTCGTTCTTCCCTCTCCAGTCATCTGTCTCCTCTGTGAAGAAACAACAGCAGTTCCATAAATGGAGTCTTGGGTAATGCCTTCTGTCCCAGTGTCACTGGGGTTTAATTAGTGCAAGGCTCCGCATGCTCCACAGCTTCTCGGTGCTGGCGAAGGAGCCAAGCAGCAGCACAGCAGCACTTTTCCTCTGTCTTTGATGTTGGAGTAGGGGTGACTTTGGAAGAGCCTCTGAGGAAATCTCTGAGATGAGAAGGAGAAGCCATCAGAACTGGGTCCTCTGGAGAGTACTTCCTCAGTCCCTTCCAGTGAGGACGTGGCTTTCCACGCCTGCAGTAAAACCTGTTGGCAGCACAGCACACGCTGCCAGTTTTGGTCGCAGCTTGCCTGGAGATGGATGTTCTGGGGAGGTCGAGTGCTGAAATTTGGCTGGGGGCAGGAAATAGTTGTGAAAGACACCAGAAAGTAAATAACTTTGACCAGGGTGAGACAGCTGTGACAGTGGTTCCTGGTGCACTTCAGCTCGGCCAGGATGAGCACGGTACGGTCTGGCGGTGCCAGCAACACAGCCTCTGCTGAGCTGCAGAGCGCAGGCAGAGCCAGTGGTGGTGCACTTGTTTCCTAGGAAAAACCTCTCCTCTCCCCTTCCCGGGGCAGCACAGCGTGATTCCATTTGGCTCTGCGTCGTTCCCCGCTTTCCCGTGCCAGCAGCAGGAAGGGTGGGAGGGTCAGCCACCAGGGCTGGGGAGGGAAGGAGCACCTCTATCCAAGCTGCAGCCGTGACAAAAGTCCCTCTACCCCTTCAGCACCCTTGGCAATGCCACTGATCATTTTTCTCTCCTTTTTTTCGTGTCAAGAGAACTGTTGAGGGAACAAAAGCCTTCAGCCTGTCAGCCCCATGAGCTGCACGTGTAAGTCATTAAAGATGTGGCTGTTGAGCATCTCCTTTGTGTGACAGATTTGGAACCAAATGCATGTGAGTCCACGGAACGGGCTTGATTCAGTCAACCAAAATTATAGGGTAGCTCTAGTTTTCCCTTTCTTAATTGATGGCAGAGTTTTAATGTGGTCGCAGTACAAAGTCACGTGATTTATAATCAGATGGATTAACCACTGACTTACGCCTTATAAATCCACACGCCTACCTTCCAGATGCAAGGCAGAGAGCAGCAAGACATCTTTAGGATGTACTGGTGAGGCTATTTTCTGATATAAAATATGCACCTGGCCCTAAATCCCACTGACATGGTATTTTAGGAGAAATCATCAAGTAAAGATGTGCTTGACAAGCCCCTATGTCTATTTATAGGCAGTTCTGTCAAATTCAGAGCAAACATGTCTCTTTTTTTTTCCCCTTCCAACTACGTTTGCTGCCAGATTCTTCTGGCTAGTTGTGGGCTGCTGGAGCTTCACATGAAGCCATCTGCACAGAGGCACCACCCTGTAATTACACGGAAAGGGATCTCCGACCTCAGATTGTGCTGGTAGATTTGTTCGCAGGGCGTTCCACGTGTGGCACTTGCACCCACCTGGGCCAGGGCGGCAGTTTGGTGAAACAAATCCACCTTGGGCTACTTTCACCATGTGAGAAATTGTTCCTGGAGTAATTAAAATCGTCCTTCCAAAACCCCCAAAGGTCCAACACACAAGGGCGTCATGTGCCATGCAGCGAAGGTCATCCACAGGCTTTAACTCCAGCAGGTTCAACTAAGAAGTCAGACTGCCATCTTCCAAAGTCAGAGATTTTTTCCTTGGCTTTTGGTTGGTTGGTTTATTTGCTTTCTACACGAGCTTTTGGGGTGTTTGGTCAGTGTAGGCTGCTTTTTCCAGTCTGTGTTCTGTGTTCCCTTTTTGTTAATTATCGGTACTGCAGTTATGCCCTCCGTGAGGGATTCTCACTTCTGATCCACTCCCAGTGCTTGATTGGACTGATGGGTGGATTTCTCTCCTGCCATGACAGAGGCTGAGGCATTTCAGTGGTGCTGAAAGTAATTGCAGTCTATTTTATAATTACAGGCTTTACAAAATTAAGAATCTTAGGAGCAGGAATGCTAAGAGAGAAAATGACTTCCCGAAAAGCTGCTTTGCTTGCAGGCGCCTTCCTTAAGGCAGAGTTGAATTGGGGCACTCTGCCCAAGGAAAATGGCAGGAAAAATATGCTGGATGCTCAGTGTGCTGATTCTGTGTGTGTTAAGTTTGGTATTTATTAATGAAAATCTGCAAGCAGCTTCTGCAACTTGCCAAGAGGCGTTAGTGAAAGCTCTCTGCCCTGAAGAGTTTGCAAACTTCCTTTCCAAGCCTACCCCTGCTCCGTATCCGTGCAGAGCCATGAACTCGTGCTCCCTCACCTATCCACCTCCCCTGAATTGGGCAACAAAACTGTAACTGGCCTGATCTGCAGCAGTGAGAACTTCTCCATGGTCTCTTCCAGCAGTACCAGCATTGTGTACACACAGGGAATACAGCTGAGGTTCATGCCCTGAGGCTGCCAAGCAGATCTTACCGATGTTTCAATAAACAGCATTTTTAAAAAGGAAAAAAAACCAGGGAAGTCTGGGAACGACTCATTCATTTCAGCGGTTGGAGGCATGACATTCATTACAGTCAAATCTGTTCAAATATCCTTGACGAATACCAGGAAAGAGTGTTCTGTAGAGAGGTGGGTTGTTTTTAAAAGGTCATTCCTTAAACAAAAAAAAAAACAAACCACCCCCCCCCCCCCCAAAAAAAACCCCCAGAAACAAACAAAAAAAAAACAACCACCCAGAAAGAAAAAAGGAAGAGACAGGCTATGAGGATTGTAATCCCTTCTGTCCTCTGGGAGAAGCAGCATGGCTGCAGGGAAGTGCTGTAGGTGCAGGACAGGAGCCGCAGTGTGGCTCGGGCTTGACCTAACCTCTGGGCAGGGAAAACTCTGTGGCATCGACAAGGTGTGGCCTTTGAGAAGTCTTACCTCCTGAGAGGGTCATGCACAGTTAGGCAGATGCACGTCAAATCCTGTTTTTAATTAGCATTTCCAAATCAACAGCTCAACTGACTTCTGTGCCTGGTGACAGGAGAAATGAGTATGCTGTTATACGATCAAAAGCATCTAAACATTCGTTTTGTTAAAAGCAAGACACTTTTGCTTTGATTTGATTTTGCTTCCTTTCCTGTCTTTCTCCTTTTAGCTAATTTTGGGTTTCTTTCCCCCTTTTGTGGAAATTTGAGAACTGTGGTGGAGATCTGAGCTGCTTTTCGTGTTTTGTGAGTGTGTATCTAAGGCCAGGGATTTTAGTTATGTTTTGACTGACCTGAGTAAAGCTGGTTTTTAAGTGTGTCTATAAACCTTAGGCCATCAGTCAGTGCCTGCTCTGTCTGGCATGGATTTTTGCCATGGTCCTTGACGTCTCATAACTTGAGGAGAGTTCAAGTGTGATCACATAGCAAATGTTTCTGGAGCTACTAGCAGCTGTCATCATACCTGGAGTTAGCTCTCCTGGGTTTTGTGTCAGAGTATGTTCTGCTGTGTGGTTTGATTCCTGCGTACTCTCCTAGGGTCCATCAGAACTGGCATCAGAAAAGGAGAAAGAGACATTGAGCAAACTACGCCTAATTATGCCTTATTGTGACTAAATTTGGGAAAGAGCTTGCTCTTCTACTTTTGGAGAAGAACATGGCTGTAGCTGCTAGCACCGGTTAGCCCCTCTGCACCTGCCAGGCACAGGCAGCTTTCCAGCTGCCCCGGAGGCCAGGGAGGGATATGGGGAGGGAGGCTTCGGAAAAGCAAACACTTGTGTCGGCAGGATTGCTGCCTTGAAGTTGTTATTGTGGAAGCGCAGGCGACCAGGGGGTGACGTGCTCCTTTCAGTCCCCACTGTTCCAGAGGAAGGCTCCTAAAATCTGAACAGGTCGTTGCTGTTTCAGGATGTTTGTTGGTTCCCACACAGCCAGGTAGCCTGGCCTCTGGTATCAGGGTGAGCTGCATCTATCTCCCTAGGGAGGACAGGCTTAGAGTCTCTCAATGGCAGTGACTTGGGGCGCTGTTGCTGAAGAGTGGGAACGTCAGGCAGAGCCCTGACCTTGTGTTTTGCCTCGATGGCTGGAGCTGAGATTGTCAAAACATCACGTTTGCCAAGGTGGTGGGACATTGTGGGGTGAGCACAGGTTGTGTCTGTTGAGAACAAAATAACGCTGAGGTTTTACAGATTTGCTGGCCAAGATGGACTCCACGTCTTGTGGGGCAGAGCCCTGGTCCAGGCAGGATGTGCTCCCATGCGGGGCCAGGCTGGGGACCCTCTGCTTGCCCAGCAGCTCAAGCAGGGGGATCTGCTCCTGTCACGTAACTTCCCCCCTCCTGTTTTTGACTCATTTTGAAAGCGAGAACAAAAAAAGCAAACACTCCCTGCAAGTTCAAAGTTATGCAAATCAATCCTTTACTATTTTGACAGTAATTTTTTTCCACTGGAAAAAACAGACTTGTGAAAAGCCAAGCCCTTGGAACTGGGCAGAGGCCGCGATCCTGCAGCGCGAGGTGAAATGGAAACGCCGTACACCTGCCTGCAGCTGCCTCCCTGCCACGCATGTTCTGTGTGGGCCACAGCTGCCAAGCCAAACAAGCAGCAGTGTTTCAGTAGCACCTGCGGAGGAGCGGGGCCGGCCCCTGTCAGCAGACCCCCAGCCCCAGGTTCCGCTGCGCAGGCTTTATTTTTCTTTCCCTGACCCATTTTTGCAGAACTGTCAGTGACAGCCTGGCTGGTCTCCCTGCGCAGGCGGGCTGGGGATGAATGTTGGCGGCCGGCACCCCTGGACACCTGCAGCACCTGCACAATGGGGGATTGTCCATCCCGCAGGAGCCGGCACACCGGGGAGCCTGTTCCGGGCTGGGGGTCCAGCCAGGTGCGCGTGGCCGGACAGGAGTCAAGCGGGGCAGGCCTCGGGCCCCAAAGAGTTTCTTGGCCAGTTAATAGAAAATACGTCTGATGTTTTCTTTCCGTCGGAGGAAGAACAAGGGTGACCAGGATGCAAATACAGGGGCCCTCGGTGCAGCATGGCCCTTGTCGTGGGGACAGGGTTGTCTCTCTAAATTGGCATGGTCTTTGGGTGGGCTTCAGCAGTCCCCAACCCTGACTTTGGGCATACCCTTACTATTCTATTTTCTTATTCCTTACTACTTCCAGATTGATAAATTGGGTGTTTTCTGGGGAATATACTTGGATGCCTGTCTGACAGGGACATTACAGGACAGTCAGCTGGAAAAAATCCCACCCTTAAGCAATATTTGTGGACTTCCGAAAGCTGACATTCTGGGGAAAAATGCTGCGTTTCTTTTCACATACTTTCCAGGCTAAAATCTTTTGCTGGTTTGTCTAATGGTTTACCTGTCTAATAACTGCTCCGCCTGTATACGTGTTAGCAGGATAAATAGCAGTGTATGTTTTCAGCGAATCAAGTAGCCAGGTAACAAATGGCCCCGCTCCCTTCTGAATGGCCGTTTCCTATGGCCCTGTGGGCCAGCGGCAAACCCGCGGCTGCAAACCCGTGCAAACTGGGAACTGACCATGCTCAGTCTGGGAGCTGAGTATGCTCAGCTACACCTGCAGTAACTTCTGCTCTCTGACCCGCATCCTGGAGCTCACAGGGAAGAGTTAATCCAAAAACTCAGTAGCTGCAATGGCCCTACATCCCCTAAATCCGTCATCCCGCCTCTTGGCTGGGCACCACAGAAAAATGGGACCTGGGACCTGGTAGAAGGATTTGGAGGAAGCACGTGGGCACACGTGAGTTTGTGTAGCAGGCATAAAGGGTCATCCCAAGCAGCCAGAAACCCTCAGTTCTATACTTTGCCTCCCGTGGGATGTCGGTGGTTAAGCTGGTGGCAGCCGTGCTCAGCTGTGACACGCAGCAAGGCGTTCAGGAGGTTTTGTGCGTTTGGGCGAGCGAACGCTTGCTGAGACGGCAGCTCCGCAGGGTGTTCTGGGCTGTTCTGCCCTTGGTTGTCTCTCTTTGTGTGCTGAGTTTTGCTTTGGTTTTGTGTTTCTCAGTCCACGAAAAGCCTTGTAGTTCCTCAATGGCTGTAAAGGAAAGCTTGCTTCCCAGAAAGGTCCCAGGAGGGATCTGCAGGTCCCTGTTTTTGATAGGTCTTGATTGCAAAGCAGCTCCCCTCTCCCAGTCCTGTATTTAAGTTCTCGTGGGATGGGGAGTCCTCCACTCGTTCCTTTTATTTTTTTCTTCTCCTTTTGTGTTGATCTCCTTGTCTTCTCCCCACCATGTGTTCCTGATATACAGACTACTGCCTTCATGCTTCTGCTTCTTTCCTCGTCATGTCTCTTCCCTGTACTCAGAATGTTGCCTGCAGCAGCTCCTCCTCACTGACCTGGAGAGCACATGACCCTCTGTCCCCCTGCTCCCCGTTACCTGGACCCAAAGGCTGGGGCTGCCTTCTCACTGCTGATGCCGACTTCTTGTCTTACTAAGTAGATTCTGCATTCTGTGTGCATCTGTTTTTAATAGGCTTCTTTATTTTAATCCTTACAGAATTAATCTAAACTTGCTCTCTCAGTGAGCTGTTCTCTGCCAGAAGATTGTTTTCAAACTGAGGCAACACCCTGTTTACATAGATAGGCAAATTCACTGTCCACAGAGCTGTTTGCAGTCAGAGCAGCTGTCGGACGCTTCGTCTAAGGGCAGCACACGGTTCACACGCACAGCAAACAGTTCTTCTTCTGAAGGGCAACCCTTTTTTTTAGTTATTTTTCTTTTTTGTATTTTTCTGTCCCTGAAGAGTTGAAAGCTAGAACATCTGCTTCTTGGCCAGCCATTCTTTCCCACAAATGTTGCTTCCCAAGTTCAAAAAGCTGGGTTGGGTTATTGTGTGTGGACACGTCTTGGTGCCCATGTTTCTGGAATCTGCCTAGGAGCACATCAGGGAGCACAGGGAGCTGGGAAGCCAGGCAGGCTCCGCTGGGGCCCTGTGTCTCGTGCCACGGGGTCACTGCTCAAGGGGCAGTGTATTTGTGCCATGCCTCGCCTGCGTGATCCAACCTAAACTGAGCAGGAGGTAAATGCCGAGCCATATATCTGTGCATGGTGCTGTTTTGGCTCCAGGGAGCCAAAAGAGCAGCTCAGTGCTTCATTCCTGCACGTGCAGTGGACGTGGTCAGAGCACCTGGGTTACAGATAAGAGGCGAGGTCCCGTCTGTGACTACTGGTACGCGCTGGTATTTCAGTTAGATGTAACCTGAGCTGCAGGTGGCAAAGGCGGCCAAACACGGCACAACAAAACTAAACTGCTCCTCATTAAAAATCTATTTCCACTGGAAATGTATTTTACACCCGTCCCTTTCAGCCCAGCTGCACTTGTTCTCCTGGACCCCCACCTGAGACATTGTCCCTGTGAAAAGAGCTGCCTCTGTGATTTAGTAATTGGCTCCTAAATATTGTCTGTCCCTGCTTTCCTGTCGTCTACCCTTGGTATGGTGTGCTGTTAAAGGAGATGTTCTGAGGTAGTTCCAGCAGACAGCAAGGCCAGTTTCTTTGTATTTGCCTATGTTTTCTGTCCCCAGCTGCACCGCACCTGAGCACTTGTGCACTGCAGTGATCTCAAAGCAAGTGGAATCACTGTGCTCTCCAGTTAGCTTGCCATCTCGTAGGTCCCAGCCCAGCAAAGTCTGTGGACACATTTAAAATTCAAAGGTATCTAGTGTGTAGGACATGCCCAAAGCTGCGTTGAGGAGGAGCTGAAAGAAAAGTCTGTATCAAAATGCTTTCTTTCCAAGTAGGAATGTTCTGCTCTAAGGATAGAGGCAAGGGAGGGCTTTGTGTAGAGCTTTAGGTTTTCCTAAGATAATTGACATCCATACCTTTTAATCTTGAAGAGGTCCCTGTGGGTTTTCCCACCCGCGGGGATGATCACTGGCGTTAGCCCTCCCGCTCACTTGGCTGGCCCAGAGCAAATGTCTGAGCTCTGGAGAGCTCACCTGCTGCATCACTTTCTGGACAAATGAAGACGGGCACCTGGTATGTGGGAATCAGCACAAGTCAGAGGTCTTTCCTTGGAGGCTGATCTGTATGAACAGCTTTTCTTTCATAAGCAGCATTGCTCAGCAGCAGAGTGACGCCACAGATCGGACTAACCGTGTCAGGGGCCACGCAGGGCAGGCACTGCCCATGCCGGGAGATGGACGGGGCATGGAGGAGCCGTGTGCTTGGCGGGTGTCTCCGTTGTTTCTTACTGATAGCGCAGAACTTGATTTTGTGGCTGTGCAAGTCGTGCTTGATTTTGAGGACCGCTGGGTGGAAAAACACACCTGGTGGCATGGTCTGGTAGGGCTGTGTGCTGCAAGGCAATAGAACTGTTCAAATAATCCGTGTGGTTAAGGAGATGGGTAAATGCCCGGATGAATTGGTTACTCACAGCGGTTGGCTGGTTTTCTTTAATACGATTTGCGTATGACAGGTTGATGTTAGGCTTTTCCAAGGATCACAGGCATACGCTCCTGAAGAAATGCCCTCCTGTTTAGCACAGCCAAGTGTAGCTCCTTGTAAGTGCTCTGCTTTTGTCTATAGGAAGTGGCAGCTGCAAATGGTTTCGGAATAATCAGAAGATTTGCATCCAACAGTATTTGTCTACTGTAAAACCGTAGTACTGGAGATGGAGGTGAGGAAGGCAGGGAAACGTAGGACCTGGTTCTGTTCCAAATGACAGTTTGCCAGTCTTGAACTTCGTCTGCTGCCTGAGCCTCTTCCCCATGGAGAGATTTATATTTATAGGAACTTACCATAAATAATTGAATGAAAATACATGGTACTGACTCCACTGAAACTCCAAGAACTTCCGCAGCCCTTGGTGAAACCTCACTTCTGCTTGCCTCTAGCGTCTGAGCAGGGAAGAGGGCAAGGAAACTCTGTGCTCCGTGGTGGTTGTCATAGCTCCCACCCAACCCAACGCTTCTCTTCTAGTCTCTTTTGCTCAAAATTACAGAAAGTATAAGTCACTTTATTCCGGTGGTAAATGGGTTCAGTCGTTAGGCCTAAAAGCTCTACATACACGTGGCTTTCCAACCCCATCACAAACAAAAGCTTTTTCACCTTTTGCTGTATAAATTCCTGAAAACTTAGGGGTGGACATGAAGCACAATCTTTGCACTTAGTAGAATTTGTTGTGTGAGAAACAAATCAGAAAAATAATGAGACATCGCGGAGATGATTTCCCTCTTCATGAGTTTTGTGGTATTTTTATTCTCTCTTTTGGTTACTTCTCTGTCAATAGCTTTATCATTTTGGGAGGAAAAAGTGCAAATTTGTACACATCTTCTCAGGGCAAAAAGGTGCAACACAAAGTTTGAAAGAACTAAAGAAAATTCAACTGCTTCATAGTTGAATAAGTGAGTGCTTCTGGGTGATTAGAAATGAATTGCAGGGGAGGAAAGAAGTGATGTTGGCAGATGAGAAGGATCAAAGACCTGTAGTTTTGAGGAGCAGACTTCCAAGATGTACCTGTAACGTGTGGCACTTCTGATATTCTGCTTGCTCTCGTAGAGGCTGTAAAGCAATGCTATGGTAGTCTGCACGTTTGCCTGAGCTTTGGGATGATTTTAGCTAACAATACCTGAACAGTTTCTAGAAGGTCCTCGCGAGGTAGCTTTCTGCTGGACGTTGCAGGTGGCACTGTAACATCTGCCGCTTCACTCGGCGCTCGGGTCGCGCTGCACGAGTCAGGGCGCTGGGTTAAAGCTGTGCCTCCCTCTCCTCTCAGATGCCTGGCGTACGGCCACGGTTGTGCGCGCCTGTGGCCGCAGTGTGCGGTGCCCTTGCTCCGTGCTGGGGACAGTCTTGTTTTTCCTCTGAGCTCGTACCTGGCTCTGCAGAGGCATAAACCAATTGTTCCAAACAGGGGGATGCTGAGGATAGGGAGGAGACTTGTGTTTCAAGACGGTCAGAAGTACTGCAGGAGGTTCTTCTGGCTCTTCTCATCAACAGCATTGAGGGTACAAAACTGCAAAATGAGTAACACATGTTTTGATGGAATTAAATGTGAAATTGGAAAAGGAAACGTGTCTCAAGTATAACAAAGGCTTGCCAGATAAACCATTACACTCTAGAAAGCTGCTGCTGTTAAAATAAAAGATGTTTTTTGAAAGAGTTCCATGTGGTATTGTTTCCATTTTCCCATGTTCAAAAAAGGAGTATCACTTGATTTCAGTTGAGTAAAAACAAACACGTGTGCAGCTAACAGATACTCTTATACCTCACCTGCGTAGCGACCTCTGCTTTCCGCCCTTAGGGTTTTTTCCTGTGGATTCCTGGATGCAACAACCCTTCTGTCTACTGGTTCTTTTTGGTTCTTGAGTGGGGTAGCGTGAGATAAAGAATTGTCTTCTGCCAACCTATCTCTGTTCAGCCGCCCTGCCCTAATCAGCATTGCTTCTGGGCACAGATTTTGCTCTGCTGTTTGTTTGTTTGTATTTAAATTATCAGATTTTTGCTCTGAAACTCGTTGGCTGGTAGGACTGAAACAGTACAAGGGTTGTCTTGCAAGAGAGAGGGCTGGTGAAGCGTGCTGTGTTCTCCGGTCAGGACATGGAGCAGAGGTGTACAGTAACCAGCTCCCAGCCCAATGCCTCTCTGAAAAAAGTCTGTTGTGAATATTAGGCTGAGTCAGTTTAGCTTTGGCTGCAGAGGTGCATTCCAAATAAAACAGTGCTCTCACTCTTCCTACCTTTGTCGGGTGGTCATTGCATGGACAGTAGCATTGCAGATGGCCAAGCAAACCGCCCTTGCTTAAAAATAGGTGTCCATGGGCATTAGAGTGTTGGAGGACGGTGTACATGGCAGACACAGCCTGGGACCTGTGCGAAAGGCTTTCCCAAGCGCATCCTCATGCGAGTCTCCTCTTCCCACGGGTTAGAAAGTAAGAACCATCAACAGCTATGTGCAGCGCCATGCACAGTCAGGCTCCTGGTGACGAGGTGGAGGGTATGCAGGAGTTAACATGCTTTCTTCAGTTTCCGAGAGGGGTTTCTGTAAATCAAATCACTGCCAAGCCTCTTCCATCAAACCCTCGTGTGTGTTACGGAGCCTGAAAGCAGGACGGGAGGGTTGGAGGGGCTAGAGTGACTGGTGAGGGGTCTGGGTGGTTTGTTCAGGGGGTCAGCCAGCAGGGAGAGACACAGAAATCTCTCAACACACATGAGGTGGGAAAGCAAAAATCTGGATTTTGTGCTTTTAAATCTCAGGGCTGAACAGACAGTTGTTGTTGATGACTGAAATAAGAACAGGCGTGGACGTAACATTGTGTCTGCTTTGCATAACTAGTCCTGTCTACATATTAGGATTTAATTAGTTACCCATAAAGAAGCCTTTTAAAATCCTTGTTGTCACATCCATCAAAGGGGAAATGTCCCCTTTGTATTCAGTAGGTAGGCTTAGTTCTGGTTGCTCTGAGTGGAAGAAGTCTCATTTCATGTATGTTTCAACCACTTTCATGGTTCCTTGGGTAAAAACTAGGGCACACTGCAAACTCGATGGACAGGTCAGCACACCGATCCCTTCTAGAGGGAGACTGTAGCTTCAGGCGACGTTCCATGTAGCCTCTTTCATAAAAAAAAACCAAAAACGGAGGAATGTGGGGGTAGAGCACCTCCCTTATCTGGGGCTTTATAGGTGGAATGTAGCACATGCAAAACTGCATTTGAACCTTCCCACTGAACATAAAGGAACATTCAGACAAAGTGCCAGGACGGCTTGTTTGCTTTATTTGTGTGTCGATGTGTGCACAGGAGTAACTGAGGTCCCTACAATACTGAGAAAGCTTTCGGACAGATGGAGGGACAGGTATGAAGAAGCCCAGGAAGAAAGGCTTGGCTAATACTGTACTGATTTAAGGATTCATGTTGGCAGAGAACTTACCGTGTCCCCTGAAAACCTTTTTACCGAGTGGGTAAAAAACATCCTGTTTCTTGGATCGAGTCTTAGATATGAAGCTTACCTGCTGGATCCAGGATTTGTAGTTGCATGCCAGGTTAAATACAGCTGGAGGATTAGACAAGTTGTAATTGCATGGGCTGACATCAAAACTGTCTTCAGCCATTTTTTAGTAATCTAAAAAGCATTTGCTCACAGGTGATTCTACAGTGTTGTTCTCTGTCTCTGTTTTCTAACCAGCTCCTTCACAACGTGTCCAGAATGCTGTTTGCTAATGGGATAATTGACTGTTTGTATAACTTTGTGCCTTCAGCCTTGAGTCCTTTATTGAGCTCCGGATCGAAGTCTTGTCCATGCAACTTTCTTCTCTGGATACTTATGCATTTAGGCAGGTATAAAAAAACCTGACTAGAGATGGCTTGTCTACTTCTCAAGCTGAAAGGCTGGGCAAGTATTTCTGTCAGGATGGGTTGTTCCTAAGAGCTGCCGTAGCAGTTTCAGTTGTTCCACAATGCTGCCTTCCTAAAGAACGAGTCTGTCTGGGAAACTGCCTCGCTCACAGCGGTGCGAAGCCCTTACTCTTGCTCATGCTTACTCTGAGTCACTTGGGAGACTGTAAATCTTGGGTTTTTCAGGAGAGGTTTGTATGGTGTGCAGAGATATCAAATTATCTTTTCAATGTGGAAAGGCATACTTGGCCGAAACACGTTTTTTTCCTTGGCTGTCTGAGGCTGTCAGAAGATATGAAACTTGGTTTTAAGTCTTTGAATCCAATTCTTGTTCACAATACAAAGTAAAAATACTGAACAATCAAGTTTATGTTATGTTCATACTTTAAATCCATAGGGTAATATCAGAGGCTCTTGTATTTGATCTACGTGGATCCTCTGAGTATTTTTGCCATTTTATTGCATCGCCCTATCGAGGGAGTATTATTTATATGAGATAATCCTCATTTGGTTCCAGTTTATTAAATGAAAGGAATGTGTTAGGCAGTCAGTTCTTAAGAGGTCTGGAATCTGGACTGTAATTGAATCCATTCCCTCTCAGCTAATTTATGTAATCTGATGAGAAACAAGTGTAGTACAATTTGCTCAAAGAAAATTGAGAATGTTCACTTTATCGAACCATACCAAAAAAAGTTCTCTGAACGAAGCAGCGCAGCGAAAGGCAGAGCTTGGGTTCCCCTGTCTGACCAGCCGTACTTGGGGCGTCTCTCCTCGCGAAGGAAGATGGAGGGAATGTCTTGTGCTGGAATCATACTCCTTCCGTTTTGTGTGAACCGCCTGGTTTACAGGTTTTCTGTGGCAGTGTGCTAGATATGCTATTTGTGATACTGCGAGCGTTTTGTCCTCACACTTAGCTTGTGGCTGCAGCGCTTTCATTTATTCTTACTGTGTGCACGTTGTTTTCTAAAACAGAGCCAGGTAAGGAGCCATTTTGCTGCAGCACCTGGCTCCTAGATTTTCCCCTGGACTAATGATGTGAAATCCCTCCTTTATCTCATCAACAGTGAAACTCGTTTACTTTGGGCACAGCACCCATCAGGCTGAGCATGGGCGGTCCGGTGGGCAGGGCTGCGCCCCATCTGGGATAGGAGTGCATCGGGACACGTGGGCGCTCGGGAGCGGCGTGTTGGGCATTGTTATCTCCAGAACCATCCCATCTGCTTCTGCCCTTCTCCTCTCACACTTCTGCTGTGGTCAGTTCACTGCAGGTGGGCGAGCACTTGGCAGGCAGTCACTGACTGGCACTGGAATTCCCTCCAGTCCCGTTGTATTCTTCGGTATATTCAGAGATACAATCTGGTAATCTGTAAGGACCTGTAGGCCAAGTCATGACCAGCAACCCGTTCCCAAGCATGGGGCATAAGGCAACTCTTCCCTTTCCTGCTCTACCCCCCAGATTTAAGAGCAGTTTAGAGAGGAGATCTGTCGCTGCCCCACACATCCAGGCCAGAGCAGAGAAGGAAGGAGGCGTGGGCAGTGGGAGTGCCTCTGGAGCGCAAAGGCAGCAGTAACCCCATGCAGGGGAGAGGGGTGGTAATGCCAGTGCCCAGCCCAAAGCCTCTGCAAAGAGTGGGATGCTTAGTTGTTGCCTGTCAGTCAGCTGGTGACAGCAGGTAGAGGTCGGAGCAGGTCACGTGCGACAGACAGCGCGTGCCTGGTGACAGCTGTCACTGTCATCTGCCAGCTTCCAGGGCACAGGATCTGCAGGGGGTTTAGACGGGAAAAGACTGTTGGTTATGGAGTTTTCTCTTTAGTTATCAGCAGAGGTTTCTTTGCAACTGTAACAGGAGTTTGTGCTTATGTTGGATGATCCACAGTTGGCCCTTCCTCCAGTGGCCCTGCTGGTGTGTTAGCTGCAGTTGGCTCTGGAAGGGAACCCCCCGGTAGCTCGCTCTTGGCTGTGTCCGTGGGTTGCATCCTTTCCACCAGTTTGGTGTTCCGCTCTCCAGCTGTCCGGCTGCTTCAAGGGAAGTCAGTAGTGTTGAATGTGTGCAAGTCATTGGCTCAGTGGTGCTCATCAGATGCTGTGGATATAGACTATGACTTAAGTCCGAACTTCACTTCTGGAAAAGGTCAAAACATCCTGAGTTTCCAAAATGTGAGCTCTCCAGTCCTGGAGAGGATTACCCAGAGTCCAGCCCCTAATTTGCAGGGATTACCATGTTGCTTGTAATATTGCAGTGTGAAAGAATTCAGGGTTGAGAAAAAAATGCCCGTCTTCAACATCCCAGTTTTTTATGGACTTTACTGTGGCTGATAAATTGCACGGGATCTCTTAGACAAGAGCTACAACAGCGTGAGGAGGTCAGCGCTTTGTTTTATAGCTCATAAAAAGTAGATGTGTTTTTTTCCTGTTGTTTGGCATCCTACTTAATGTCTATAAAACCACTTGGCCCTTTGGTTGCACCTGAGTTCTGGATCCGTTGACCAAGATACTGACGGTACCAGGCCAGTTGCTGTCGAGAGTTTGAGGAAATGGGTGGCCAAGGGGTGAAACTGGGGAGCTTGATGAGAACGAAGCCAGGGAAGGCTGCTGTTGCTCCAGACATGTGGCTGGAGCCATATGGGGAAAAATATCTTCTCAACATTTATCTGTGACTCAGAGTCTTTTCCTTGCATAATGGTGTTCCCCATATATGAGACTTGATGTCTGCACTCACGGATAGCGTGCCCTGATTTTTGAAGATTTTCAGTACCTGCACTATAGTTCCTTTCAGTATTTGTGGCTCTGTCAGTCATCCATTAAGTCTCCTGATTGTGCATGTTTGCTGTCTCTCATTCAGCATCCAGGATTTTTGTCATAGTCTTCACATCTTTTGGAGGTGAAGCGAGGCCACCATGCTGATGTGAGGAGTTGACATGTAGGAGTCCAGGGGATAATCCCTAGGAATGCAAGGTGACGGGGAACAAGTGTTGGATAGATGCATAAGTAGGAAGTAGAGTACATTCAGACTCAACATTTGCATGTGTGAGAAGTAAAATCCATTGCTGCCAACTCTGTAAATGTTTAATTTGGAGATATATGATTCCACATCTGGCTTGTCTTTAAGTACAGCAAACACTACTTGTCACTTTTAATTTCTCTCTTTTACAATTTCCACTTCAATCTAGTAAGAAAGATCAAATCTCTTCTGAGAAAAGTTGGTCTTTTTACAGCTTTGGAGAAAACTAACCATAGATATGTACAATAGGGAAATGGAAACTACAGATGACTAAAATCTTAGGGGAGAAAGAGTTGTGACTTAGGGAAAATGCTATCCTGCCCTCCCTGTATTGTCTCTAGAGAGAACAGAACAGAAGGGAAAAATGTCTCGGAAAGCAGAAATTGGCCAAGCGCTTGTCTGGAATGTGATTTGGGTTGAAGCTTCTGTGTGCAGTTTGGGAATCAGGAATGATTCACTGCTCCTTACGTGTGAAGACAGTGTCACGATGCACAGACAGATGCAGAAGGCAGTGAGACCTAAACATGGTAGCTCCTTCTCCTCTTGCTGATTTCCTGAAAATAAAGGCAGCGCATTTGCAGGACTTCCCGGTGGGTTCGCTCATTCCAAGGGAGCTCTACAGGCCATGGGGTCACATCCTGGGATTAGTTGCGCTGTCTATTTAAAATTTACATTAGCTGACTGAGTGTGTGGGGTGTGGAGGGAGAGGGGCTGTGGCACGGTGCAGCCCAGCACGGCACGTTGCCCACCAAGGGCAGCGACCGGCCAGCGCTGCACACTCGGGCACATCTGCTCTGGCTCTGCGTGCGCGTAGTGGTGACCGGTCTGGGCATTGCCTGTTAATCGTGGGCACAACAGGGGTGTTTTCAATGAGGCTGCAGCATCCCATAGTTCTGCGAGTACCGTCGGGACAGTCTGTGCTGTGGGTTTGCTGTCTGGGCGTACAGACGTCAGCCAGAGTCCTGCGTGCTGCTCCCGGGGCTGCTCCTGTGATTGCTGCCACACGCAGGTGTCTGAGGACCCACTTTCCCTCTGAGTTCCACCAGGAAATAGCTGTGGCTGAAGGTGGGATGTCGAGATTCTTTTAGTGGATGGTTGAATGGCAAAACTAGTACTTTCTTCAGCTGCCAGCTGTATCCTAGCAAAAACGATGGCAAACTTCTCGTGCCTGGCGCCGGTCAGTGCCGGTGTTACTCGCGGTGCCAGCTGCTGCAGGTACAGGTGGTGGTGTGGCAGAGAAGGTGAGGGTTTCTCTGGAGAGCCACCTCTTGCCGTAAAGCAGAGTTTGTGCCTAACGCTTGGCAGGGCGCAGCGCAGACCTCCGCAAGAGAGAGCCCGTGCCCACGCCTGCACTCCAGAGGCCAGAGGCTGTTTCTTGGTGATTAACTTGCAGGAAACAGAATTAATAGGAAGGGGCGGGGCGGGGGGGGGGGGGGGGAGAATCTGCTTTAACTCTTTGTAAAAGCTTCCCCTAAAGCTTCCAAAACTATTATTTGGAAAAGACCTGGTATCTTTAAAACTTCAAGGGACGGCGGAGCGGGAAGAGGCGGAGAACGGCCCCTGATGAGCTCAGGGTGGGTCTGCGATTACTGGCTTTTGTGGCTGCATTTTTCAAGCTCTGCTGTCTAAGCTATGTCAGTAATTAAAGATCCAGGGAAGGATGAATATGCAACTGCATTTCCCACATCCTTCATGAGGTCTGAGCAATCAGGGTCTTGGAATAAACATTTGGTTGAAAAATTCCGCCGTACCCCGAGCTGAATCTACTCATCTCCTGTGCTGCAGCAGAGGCCTGCAAGTAATTTGCATACAAAACAGTATTTCAGTAAAAAGTTCTTGTTCAATGTTGCCGTGTTTTCCCTTATTTTGGATTCTTGATCTTTTCTCCTGTGTGATGCCAGGAAATGTCTTGTGATTAATCATTTCACTGCTCATCCTTAGAATCTCATTAGTAAAAAGGAAGTATTTTTATAAATATTGTCCGTGTCTTACAGGACGTTCTTTTCTGGCTGCACTGGTCATGTCAAAGATGCTTCATCGACACCAGTTAGTGTAGTGGCAGTCACACTCGGTTCGCTTTCGCACAGTCTCGGAAGGACACCGCGCTTTATAAAAGCAGAGTACCCAGACTGTGATGCATCTCCAAGTCACCTTGGCACAGCACCTGAAAGCCTTAAGTCAGACTGATCATTGCTGACTCGGGCAATGAACGTCATTTGAGACAAAATGCGAACTGTGGTATCTGCAGTGAAGGAATGGTAGTCAGGAGTAATGCACAGGATTGCTGACTGCTCAGGAAACTCATCTGCTTCCTTGCCCACCTGTGCTTGCATGCGAGCTGCCCTCCTGGTGTTGCGTCCCTCCTGACATCTGAAGTCAAGGACTCCTGAGTGTTACCACAAATGGAAGCTCCCAAGTTAGGTCCTATAATCCTTCGCCAGTACTAACTGGAGGAAGCTCTGGCCTCTGCCCTAAGTGGAAATCTGTCCCCAGACCCTTCTGTGGTCTGGCTTGCATTCTAAAGGAAAGGTTGATTTTCTTAGACAGACAGGACAGTGCATAAAAAAGTAACTTAGTGACCTTATGCTCCGTTTCCCTGAAACGTCACTGGGCATAGTTCCCAGTATCTTGTCGCTGTTCAGCCCTGATCGGACGCGAGCGAAGTGGATGTGCAAAACACACGGTAATCAAGAGAGACTCGTTCCAAGGACTGATAGCCACATGAAAGCTTCCTGTGTATATTCTTAGGCCCTGTGGCTTTTTAGCAGAAACAAGTGCAAATTTTCAGCCCAAAACTACTTCTCGCTGTAAACGTAAGGTGCATGGAAGTGTCTCAATTTTTTTTCTGAAAGGAGATTCTGTTATTGTCACCGATTGTGACATTTACTGCAGGTACAGGGTTTGCACACTGCAGTAAGGGAACTGATTTTGGGTGCTGATGGGCAAGTGCATCCCTGGAAATCTAGATTTTGTACCGGTGGGGAGAGCTGTGGGTGTTTTTGCTGTGTGCATCAGTTAGAGTCTGCAAGCTGTATTAGCCTGTATATGTTTTCAATTCTTTTCTATTTCTTCAGCACCCCACCAAAATGATAATTTTGTTCTTTTTATATGGAGTCTGGATCTTTGGTCTTACAACAACATTGGGATCCGTTGTTGTGGTGGTTGTTTTGGATCATAGGGTGAAACCAGGAAGTAGCAGGAGATTGGTGCTGAGGAGCTTCATTCTGCTTGAGCCACCGGCACATTCACAGAAGAATGAATGTTATTTAGTACAAAATGTTTGGTCATTAGATGTTCTCCTTTCGCCCATCTGTGAAAGTGGCAGTTGGGGAAACTGTACCCTTAACTCCATTTCCCCATGTACAGAAATCAGATTACAGATGGCTAAAACCTTTGGGCAGTTCTCTGCGAGGCAAGCAAGGACAAGCAGTGCAGGCCAAGCCACAGTTCCCACCGCAAAGAAAACAAAAACACAGGTGCTGAACGGACTGCGGCCACGCAGATGAGCTGTGTGTACAGAACACGGCTTTGCACGGAAGGGGAACATCGTTCTCGTTGTTTGGCTGTTGTTCGCTCAAGGCGTGTTTTATTTCAGCTCGGCTCCAGGCAGAGTTGTTACAGGTCCTGCAGCAGAAGTTCTCTGTGATGAGAGAAACATGTGATCCTGAGGCCCGAGAGAAGAAATTCTGCTGGAAGGCCCCTCCAGGGGGAAGGCGGCTGCTGCTGCTGGCCACCTGAGCAAACACCCAGCCCGGCTGGCGAGCCTCGAAAGGCCAGCACAGGGGATACAGGGAATGGCTGCACACAAGGGGGTTTGCTCTGGGCTTCCCACCTTGGCCTCCCTTGTGAAAGGCTGTACTCTTGTGTACATCTCTGGAGCCATGAGCGGGAACATTCCAAGGAGCATGTGCCGCCTTGTTTCCAGTAACGGGAGAGGCAGCTCAGCACTTTGCAGTCCGTGGAGCATGGTTCCAAGCATTGCCGGATGACGTGCTGCTTGGCGTTCCCATTTGTACCTGGCGTACCTGGAGCGCGTGCATGTCAGGGATGCAGGGGAGTGATATGGACCAGGGTACGGTGTGGTCCTGCAGAGCAAACCAACCCCGGGGAGAAGAGACAAGGTCTGGATGCAGGACAGCGCACCTTAACCGTGGGTTCGGGGTCTGGTAAGAGTGGGGATGACCTTGTGGGGCTGGGGACACACCGCTGGGGCAAAGCTGGCGTCACTGACCCAAAGACTCGGTGTCAGGAGCCCTGCTGTAGCAGAGCACACAGAAGCCCATCTGAGACAGCCAAGCAGATGTGCAGAGGGCTGGTGCGAGGCAGCCGAGGCGGAGCTGCAGCGGGGAATTCTCCAGATGACAGCCAGGAGAGCTGGATGTGGGAGCCACAGCAGCGGAGATTGCTTTGCTAAGTGAACTCTGCAACGGCTGAGAGCCAGGCAAATAACAGCACAAGTATGGGGTTAGCCTTCACATGCTGAACAGATTTTGCTAATGTCACTTTGTTATGCAAATATGTAATTATTTCATTTCCCCCAGAAGGAGTATTTGTGGTTTCCTCTTCCCTGGGACTTCCGAGCGCTTGTGTGAAGGGAACAAATAACTGGAAAGTTACTGGGTTGTCCGCTCTGTGGCAAGCTCTGAAAAAGTGAAAACCTTGAAGTTTTTGGTGGAGGTTTTAAACAGCACTTTAGAAGGGCTGACGGAGGGTGATGAGGCTGGCCCTGACAGTGGCACAGGACTTGCTCACCATTTAAATAAACTTAATTTGTACTGAAGCCTGCTGTGTGCCGAGGGCTAAGGAATTAAAAGGCCAGGTTGCTTCACAGATTGGAGACTCTGTGGTGATCAGGATGGAGCTGCTCAGGCCCGATAGGGCCTGGAGTTGTGCTGGCTGTTGCTGGAGGAGAGGACATGTGTGGATAACTGCTTTGCAGCACTTCTGTGGAAGTGGCAGAAAAGGAATAGCAGAGAAGCGCTGTTCCCTTAGAGGTCAGGTGTGAGAGTTTGTCGGCTGTGGAGAGGAGCTCCCTACGTGCTTTGCTTTGCTTTGCTTTGCTTTGGTTGGTGCGCTCACAAGGCTCTGGCATTTAAAAATCTCATGGAATGGGGGATATTTTTCAACTTTGGAAGCTGCAGAACTCCATGTAATGAGTGTCCTGATATGTCACAGAGACAATCCATAAAGTGAGGGATTTTTGAAACCCATTGTGTGTGCCTGCGTAGCATGCTCAGAAAACTGCAGCGGCTGTTTGAAAAGGGGGATTCGGAGAAGGCTCCTAATGCCCTGAGAAATCACTTTTTCCTTTGTGTTTCACACCCAGTGTCCTCTTCCTCTCTCCTTGCTGGCTGTAACAGGATTGTATAGGGCTTACTTTCTATTTTAGACACTTAGCTGCAATCAAGTGGTGGGGCGAGGTTCTGGGAGCTGAGTTTGGATTTAATTTTGCGTAAACAGGGCTTTCCACTAACACTTAAACAATTTTAAATAAAAGCTCAGCCACAGGGTGCTTGAGCTTCCATGTTGAATTTAAAGTAGTTCTTGTCTAATCCCCCTTTGCTTGAGAATGGTGTTACAGATACACACTGTCTCTGAGGGTTTGTTTGATTTTTTTTAAACTCAGGTAATTCTCAATTTACAGTGGTCTGATCTCAAGAGTCAGGAAGCTGCTCAGAGGATGTGTTGGAGATAAGCAAAAGACCACATTCTTTCAGCAAATCACTTGGCACTGTAGGTATAGGACAGGATTCAGTTAAGCCAGTTTTATTTAAAGACTTGTGGTATATTGTTGCTTGGGGTTTTGGGGTTTTTTTATGTTGCTCCTTTCAACAGTAGGAAATAACATGACTGAAAATGAAATGGTAATTTCCACTTGCACAACGATTCTTCTTTGGGATTGACAGTTCTGCCATGGATGTAAGCCAGGGACCACTGAATTTTGTAGCTATCAGTTTAAATAATTTTGTTTTCTTTCTGCATGGATCCGCATTGGTTTTATTACTTGTGTCCAAAACAGCAACCACACCTTAATGTTTTAATTATGAACTTATTAATTATGTTCACTTGTATTGTTAGCTTTTATATTGCACTAATGTGTATTTCTTACCTAGAGAAGTGAGAAGTAGAAGTAATGGTACTACCAGCATCGATACTGACACTGTGTGTGCTTTCACATCTACGGATAGTATTTTGAGATGCATATGGCAGCTTCGGTGCCTCAGAACTGTTTGAAGATGAGTCACTGCCATGGGTTGCATCTGAGTCCTCAAATGTAGGAGCATATAAAAAATCACTACTCTGCTCTTGAGAATCTTCACTTTCCTCCCTACCTGGGTGGGCACTTGCCTCTTGTAGTTACAGATGGGCTTATTACAACTGCATAACAGTACTTGCCACCGATCCTAATTTCAGTGTAATTTGAGAGGCAATACACAATGTGTCGTAGCGTTTTATATAGGGCTGGATAATGATACACTTGCTGTAGCCCGTGGAAAATCCGAATGCCCTGTGCTGAAAATGTTGTGCTAAGCTCTGTGTACTGATCTGCAGGCCAATCTTACTATCTCCCTTCTTCAGTTTAGAAACCAAGCTGATCTTGGGAACCAGCACATTTATAAAGGTGACACTGCAGCGAGGCTCCTCTTCCACCTCCCGTGTGTTCCCTGCCCGACATACAGATGAGGTACCCTTTGTGTTGCAAAGCAGATTTTGTAAGTGATGGTGTCGTATATGCTGGGCTATTGTGTGATGCTGTGGCACTGGCTAGAGGGGCTGAGACGCTTCTGTCCTTTTGGTGCTGAAAGGCAGCAAATGCGCGAGGCACATGGAATTGTCTCAGCCGAGCAAGGAATACCTTGCTCGGTGCCCTGCTGTAGTGGAGGAGTCTTCACGTGCACGGTTTCTCTGGGTGCATGTCTCTTCCCAGGGGCTCCAGGCTGCTGAGGGCACCTGTGCCCCTCCCGGACGGGTTGGAGGAAGCCGAGGGTCACCGAGCATGGTTGGTATTCAGGAGAGGCAGGCAGAACCCCAGCACAAGCCGGTGAGCATCCCTTCCACCTGCCCGCGGTGGACTGTGCTCTGCTCCCAGCCAAGCCTTGAGACGTTCCAGGGGAGAAGGATGAGTGCGCTGCGACTCGTGGGGGTTTTTTTATTGTTGGTTTTTTTTTTTTTAATGCGATCACGTTATTGTATGGCCTTTGGGAGGGGCTGGGTGGAGGCGGGCAGGGGACCGTCCTCCGCCTCAATAGCCGTCCGCCCAGGGGGATGGAGTTTCCAGAGCATCCCCTCCCTCCATCCCGTCGCTGCACTCCCCTGGGGTGGCGGTTCCCCGCACTTCGCCCCCGCCGGAGCGAGGGCGGGCGGGGCGATCGCCGCGGTCCCACCCGTCTCTGCACGGCGCGGGGCTGCACCGGCCGCGGAGCGGGAGCGGCGAACGAGTACCGGCCGTGCCGGGAGTAGCTCCGCCGCCTCTCTCCACACAACTACCTGCACGGCTGGGAATAAAACCCCTCGCTCCCCGCCGGGAAGGGAGGGCGGTCCAGACCGTGGAGCTTTCCTCCGCCCCCAATTTTTTCCTTTTTTTTTTTTTTCCTTTTCCCCGTTTTTTCTTTCCTCCTCTTTTCCCTCTTCAGAAGGAGGACGCCCCGTGCGCGCTTTCCGCGCAGCCCCGGGCTCGCCTGGCCCGAGCGCGCCCGGCCGCGCCGAGGGGCCCCGGGGCGCCGCTGCCGGGACGGAGGGGCGGGATGGCGGCGTCGGCCCGCTGGGTGTTGTGCCTGTGCCTGGGATGGGGCTGCCTGTGCCTGGCTCTGGGGGATGCGCTGCGGCCGCGCCGGGTCGGGCTGCGGCGCCGAGCTGCGCCGGGGGCCGTGCGGGGCGGCCGCACCCGGGCGGCCGCAGGTGATGACGGCCCGGGGCAGCGGCGGCCCGGGCGGCCGCCGGCGGCGGACAGAGTGGCGGAGCACATGCTGCGGCTCTACGAGCAGTACCGCGGGAGCCGGGACCCGCCGACACCACCCGGGCCCTGGCTCCGCCGGGGCAACACGGTGCGCGGCTTCCGCCCGCTCCCGGCAGGTGAGTGCGCACCGCGGCCGAGGGAAGACAGGGCACGGCTCCCGGCGGGGAGCGCTCGGCCACGGGGCAGCCCCGTATCCCGGGCCGGGCCGTGTTGCCTGAGCCGCGGCGTCAGAGCATCGCTGGGGTAGTGCCCAGAGAGCTCGGTGGAGGGAAAAGATGAGAGAGTTAGAGACGCTTCACTTCCTGCGGGGACTGTCGTGTTTGACGTTATGTCCTGTACTTCAATTATTGCCTTACCGCTTCGGCTCTGCTGCTAGCATCTCTGCCATACGATGGCCGAGTACAATTCGAGGGAGGTGGAGTAATTAGCAGATCTTCTCCAGAGTCTCCCATTAGTGGTGTTTTTCACGTGTAGCTTTCTGTTGGGGATCCTTCAGGCTGTCTGCGGCATTCTCATGTTGACAAGTAGTGATAGTACTGACAGTGAGAGGTAGTGGCAGGTGAGTTCAGCTGAAGCATGACTTGGGTGTGGTAAATACTTCATCTTGCCATCTTTGGAAGGGACACTTACATCTCTCTGTGATTATGGACTGGCATGCACAGGTAGATGGGTGAAAATGTAAAAACATTTTCCATAACGGGGGGGACACATTTAACATGCCAGCATTCCAAAAGAGCCGTGTCCTAGCAGAAAGAGAAGTCACTGTCTTGGTGCTGCATCCCCTCCCTTCCCTCTTCTGGTTTTTGTGCATGTGAGCTCCACAAGGGCTAAATGGAACTGCCAGAACCCAAAGATGACCATCGCTGGGATGTCCTTCCCTTACCTACTGCATCCCAAAACCTTGCTGCGTGTGGGACAGCTGTCATGCTACACACAGCAGCCCCGTTTGGCAGACTCTTACTTTGCTTTACACTGGTGCACTGAGCCACTGGCTTTTTCTTAGACAAGCATCTATCAGTAAAACTGAGAGTTGTCTGTGAGTTTCAGTGACTTGCCTCAATTCCTTCCTGTCCCAGGAAGGAGAACTGGGTGGCAGGCCTCCTTGCTTCTTCAAAGGCAGCAATGTATTTTATAAGGCAGCTCTGCACAGAGATCAAATGCCACAAGGAATTGAGTGGCTTTGGTGTCTTAGGGTTCAACCCTGCAAATGTTTCTGTCCCCAGGAGAGGCTTTAGAGGAGTAAATACCCTGGGTTTGGAGGATTGAGAGCCAGGACTCCCCAGCTGCTGCTCTTACTGAGGAGCTCTCTTGACTTTCTAACATGACTTGTTTGCCGTATGAAGTCTCGTGTCCACGTCTGTCCCTGAATTAAGCCCACCAAAAGAGGGGAGGATATAATATTCACTACAGCCCGCCCCCCCCCCAAGAGGGGAGGTTGTTAATAATCCCGTGAGAGCAATATTTGCTCTGTTACGCATACCTGATTAAAGCCATTTATTGTTCTAAACCTAGAATGTTGGTTGAAATCCCATCTCTGTGGTCTTTTTGATTATATTTGTACTCTCACTTGATGTTGGGTGGCAGCAGTCCTATAAACACACTGCTTGCTAATCCCTTTCCTCCTCCTCCAGTACATTCACAGATCCAGTGCCAAAGCAATAAATTGGTTTTAAAACTTTTCTGACACTTTAATAAGTATTTATGCAAAAGAGTTAACCAGTTAACTGTTGTCTTTCTCTTGCCATTGGCAGCGGCAGCAGCAGCAGCTTATTTTGTGTGGTGATTGATGGCAGAGAAGTCTGTTTCCAGAAAGCCCTTATAGCAGATGTTCCTCAGGGTGGTGGGTGCAATGGAAAGGCTTTTTCTGACTTCCTCCTTGGGCCCAACTGCCTGACAAGCCCTGTAATGAAAATGGCACATCCAGCAGTATTCCCCTTTCAAGGTACTTTGTCTCTAGATCCTCTGCTTTGACTGTTGCACTCCTTGGCTCCAAATTTCAGTCTCCCATGGGCTTCCCCTTGTCCCTAATGGGACTGCATCAGTTACTTTAATACATGACCTTGCTGTTACTCCTTCACATTTTACCATTCCCTCTGCCAGCCCCTTCAGGACTCAGGTTTTTGTCTGCTAGGAGCTGAAGTTCCACAACAACCCTCCTGTGTCTCCTCCATCTACGGCGAGAGGTCTTGAAGCAAATCTTCAGTGGTTTCATTTGCAGCTTAACTTTGCAATTTAGTCTCACATTTTCAGGAGAGAAACTCTTCCTTCTCTGAATCACAGCTCTCAAATGTAGTTGTGAAACCTTTCTGTCCTTGCTTTTTCTCTGCAGCAGCTTCTGCTTCTTCTGTGGCACACGGGAAAGGCCTTTCCCAAATCTCCCAGGTAACCCAGTAGACAAATTTTTGAGACCCTGGAGTGTTGTGTGATGAGACCAAAAGCTCGTAGGATTTGTTGAAACTCATCCCTGTTTCTAGTCAAAGAACAGTGGTGTCGCATGTGGCAGCTGCCGCCTTGTAACCAACAGCCAGCAAAACCCAGCTAAGAAGTGATTAATCGGAACAAGCGTCCTCATACCTGTTAAAAGCAAGTTTCTCTTTCTGCGGCTCAGTTCTCCGAGGGGATGGGACCAGAGCCTCAGCCCCGTGTGGCACCTCTTTTAAGCCTCCATCCCACGCTGCCCTGAATTCTCTCATGCACCAGACTTCACAACTAGGCTGGATGGTTGCTTGTTTGGGCTGGGGGTTTTGGCCATTGATTTTGATGAATGCTCGTGCGATCATCTATTCAGGCAAATTTGGTTCCTGTTAATCTTGCTAAGTTGTCTGCGGGCATAAATTTTCAGTTTGAACCACTCAGAGAAAGGAACCTTTGATGCCTGTGACAAAACCGAAAAGAAACCCCAGGCCTGAAATCCATGAAGGGTGCAGTAAGGATGCACGCCTTTCACAGAGCGTTTAGTTACGTTTCAGCACCATTCTCTTTCATGGACTTAATTGCTCCAATTTGTTTCTGTGTATTTGAGGCAAGGGATGTTCAGCCTGTGATTTCTGTGGCAGCTCTTCTCACTGTGTTGCAGGATATTTCTGGGATGACGCTGGTAGTCCTTGTGTTGCTTTGGACAGGCCTTTTCAGTTCTTTACCTGTGGGTGCCACACATGTGAGTGCTTTTCCGTCCGTTGTGGCTTTAAAAGACACATAGGAAGAAGGTCGGGTGGTATGTGAGCCAGAAGGGAACGCTCGGGCAGTTCTGGCAAGGGATCTCTGAAGCTGTGGTCCTGTCCGTGCAGCAGGGACTGTTCTTTCCTCCTGAAAGAGACCTGACCTCCGGCTGGCAGAAATCTGCTTGCCTTTAGCACTGCCTTTGGAGGTGTGCTGGTCGCTGCCCAGGCTCAGGATCTGGAGGTCAGATACAGCACAAAAAAATAAAAGAGAGCGGAAAGATAAAAGCCTCAAATGCAGATTAGGTGTGCTTCTGAAAGCATTTTTAATCCTAGCATCACTTAAGGAACATGGCTGGCAGATGAGTCTTGACTTTAATTGGAAGGTCCTCCAAATGGTGTTATAGTAAAGCTATACAGTGAGAAATTACTTTAAACTCTTTTTTATTGACTGAAGTTCAAGTAATTTCAGGTATTACACCTGCCCCTAGGCCAATTCTTGTGGTTTTAGAACTATGTTCTCCTCCCTTTCAGAAGGCCTTTCTTTCCTTTGTTGTGGTGCGAAGTGCCCACGCAAACAGGGGAACGGAGCGCGCACGGGGAAAGCAGCGCCTCACCGGCTGCCATCAGCCTGCAGAAACCAGTCCGGGCCAAATGCTGGTCCCTCTGAGCAGCAGCAGTATCAGGGGTTCTTTGCAACAAGAACTTTAAACATATTCAGTCGGGAGACTTCTTTTTTTTTTTTCCTTCTGTGTGTGTCTTTCGTTTGGGGTTTTTTTGCTGCACCCCTATAAATACAATGCAGACAGCAGCATCCTGGTAGTTTTTAGGAACTTGAAAAACATTAACCTGTGATTTGGGCCGATAGGCAAGCCTCTGAGGCAAATGGGTAGGATCTGTGGGTTCGGCCTCTCAGGACCAGACCCAGAATTTGAATTTTCTGGCTTCTGTCATCGCGTGTCTCACAGCGGTGCCATGCATGTGAGTGACCTGTGTTCGCAGTTGCCTGCTGGTCCCTGTTTCTAGAACACATTGCTTCAGCATGAAGAGCTCTGGCATCCAAGGACAGGCTGTGCACAATTGGCTTTTTGGCCGAAGAGCAATGAATCATGGCTGTGAGGCTGTGAGGAAGAGTGAGATTGGTTCTTTTCCTGCCCAGATTTGTGTCCACTGTGGATGTACCCCCTTAGCTTGCTTGGCTTGTGCTAGCTTCGAGCTAGATGTTGTGTTTAGTTCTTGCACCTGCTGTGCTCTTCCTGCTTAAAAAATACAGAAAAGAGATCAAGTGGCCACTGTGCAGCACAATTACGATGTGCACTGTGTAGATTGGTGGGTTTAATATCATGAGACCCTCACGTAAGTTAGGTCCTGAGTATGCAGCACTGCTGTTTCTACAGAAGTTCTTGATTTGAGCGGCTGATAGCTTTGATCAGTGGTGAACTTGCTGCTATTTTATATCAGGTTGCTAGCTGCTGTGACCTTACCTGCTTTGCTAAAAGAATTAGTAAAACCAGTTTGGCCCCGGGTCCTATGCTCTTTGAAAATGGAGAACCGCATCCTATCTTTTCCTTTTGCACAGTACACAAATTGGTAACTAGGAAGCAGCAGCCAAGTGAAAGGGAAGGTGGGAGAAAAGAGAAAATCTGGTTTTCAAAGCTGTTTCTGATGAGGAACTTGTTCGTTTTTCCAGCTCCGAGTGAACTTTTGTAGCTGGGCCGTGAACCAATGGGAACAATGTTTGCACTGGAAACGCCGCTATGTTCTTAACTGGGCCCTGTCACAAGGGCACCTCTTTAATATCTCCTTTAAATGATGGCTAATGGTGACTGTATAACTAAATAGTCCTTGTTTTTGCATCCTTTTTCACCCGTGGGATAGATTTGGCAGTCCATAAAAATGTCCGGGCATCCTCTATAAAGGTAAACGCACCACATGTTAGCAGACTCGTTCCAGCTTATTGATGCCTGAAATCCCCCTCGTGACAGCAGTCTATTCGTGCCGGCGATATCTGTCTTCACAGACCTACTGCACTTCCTTACAAATACTTTCTTAATGCCAGTCACAGGCTGTGCTTGCAGCTGTGGGTTGGTGCAGGGAGGCGAGCTAGCACAGCACCTGCTGTGCCCCTAAGCTCCAGCAGGTACGAGTAGTGCCACGAGCCGGGTTTGAGCTGTCGGTAAATAGTCTGGCATCCCTGGTACCCCGAAGAGGGAGTGCCAATTCATGTGTAGAGTAAGGCATTTCTGCTTTAGGTCTGAAGAGACTGTACCCTTCTTCTCGCCCTGTCCCGGAGACCCCTGTTGTCATTTGCACACGAGACTAGGAAGGGGGGCTGTCCCAGCGCAGGCTTTCCCACAGTGCAGCTGGACTGTGGGTTTTATTCGGGTAAGGGGCGAGTGCACAGGTGACCACAGACTTGCCTGTGGGCCGAGGAGGCTGCTAAACCCGTTACCTGTCCATGTAACTCTATGTACCTTCCAAATGATTCTCGACATGAATACAAACAGTGCCATGTTCTACTTGACGAGTATCTTTCTGCCCAGCTCGTGGCTGCTGCTTCAGTGCTCAGTGCTGTAGGAGTGAGCAGTGCTAGTGGTCCAGTGGTGCTGTGTCTTACCTACTGCAATTCAAAAGAGCTCTGTCATGCAGAGCTTGGTCTTAAAAACTCCTCATCAGTCCGGCATTAACATCTGGTGGAGAGGAGCAGAGGTCGCTGTTAAAATCTGGCCTCCCGGTGTCTGGAAGGTAGTAGCGTGTAGCTCGGTTCCTCATATTTTTTCTTTCCTTTTATCTTCCTAAAACTTATCCTCTCGAATGATTTCCAGCAGAGTGTGTCCTAGGAGCCAAAAGACAAAGTTTCATTTCAATGAAATGAAATTTTCCTGAGCAAAAGGTGGGTTGGTAGATATTTTAAAGCTGCATCTTCCTTGGCATGTCTGTCACTTTTAAGGGTAATTTCTAGCCCAGGGAGCACTTACTTCAGTGCAATGCTGACACCTGGGAGTCAGGTATCGGTGTTGCACAAGGGATGTACTGGACCCAGTACTCCCAAACTTTGATGGAACCTCAGGTCACGCAGTTGGGTTTCTTGAGGCGGAATCTGGTCAATCCACCAATGTCTGTGCTAGCCACTAATAGCTGTTTCCGAGATGATTTTGCACATGAAAGATCTGAGAACTCAGAGCTGCTGAAGCTTGGAGGTGGTTGTGTAGGAAAACAGCACCATCTACCGTAAGTGCTTCGTCTGGGCATAGAGTTCCAGGCCAGAAGTGGCTGCTGCAGTTTAGCTTTTAACCGAAACGATAGACTCCTCCTGTGTCTGCCCCATGCTGTCTAGAATTTCTTCATAAACAAAAAGTAGCTTCTTTTGTCTTCCAAAACAATATGCTAATGTAGGACAGGCAGGCTTTTTTAAGTGGCATTCATAATAAAAATTAAGATCAAAACTTAACGTACAGCGATGACTTAATAACTTCTTGAACAGGTGCTCGTGAGACACCATGAATTCGTGCTCCTAAGACTGATCTACTCAGTGCTCTGCCAAATACATATTAACCTCATTACCTTAGTGGTTATAAACCAAGCAGAGATCAGGTCCTCGTGTATGCTTAGTACAAGTGTAATCAAGAGCTGGTTTTGGCTTGAGGAATAAAAAGCGGGATGGAATTCCAAGTAAGTCTAGTTCCCTAGGCATCTGTAGCAGCTAGAATTTGGATGGGTTTGGTACATGAGCTTTCAGTGCTTGGAAACTTAACTACGTGCTCTTGTGTCAGATTGGGCTGAATGTGTAAACAAAGGTGTCTTCCTTAAATGATTTGGCCTTTTCACTGTTTTGGCCCTGTTCCACCAAGGAAAACCTGTAGTTTTTTTCCACAGTTCCATGAAAGAGTGCATCTGATAACTTGGGGAGAAGGGTTCTCTCTTCCTAGTGGGACCAGTTCCTGCTTTTTTAATGTATTGACTGGAATATTATGACAAAAATGTTCAGAAGCTGCTTGGGTTGTTGGGGTAGGGATGGGGCAGCACAGGGAGAGTACGAGCTTTTGCCAGACTTACCTGAATGGCACTGGCCATTGGGATATTTGCAGGCTGGAGGCACAGAATATCACACAAAACATGAAATTATCAAAGTCTAAGAAAGATCAGTACGCTTGTGTCATGGTTTGACACTGGTAAAAACACTAGGTATCCACGAAAAATGTTCACTCACTCTTTTCTGCTATAGCTGAGCAGAGGAGGGGAAAAAAACCAAAGGGCTCATGAGTTAAGGACTGGGAGCAAATACTCTAAGGGCAAAACCAGGCTCAAATTTAAAGATATAAAGTAAATTTATTATTAACAGAGTCCGAGGAAGATAATGAGGAGTAAAATAAGCCTTGAAAACACCTTTTTCCCCCCCAGCCCCTCCCTCCTTCCCACCGACAGCGCAGGGAGACAGGGCGTGGGAGTGTTTGGTGAGTTTCTCACTCAGGATCTTTTTTTAGTTCGCTTAGGGAGAGGAGTGTCTCTTCTGTTGTGCCATGGGGTCCTTCCCACGGGAGATGGCTCTCCGTGAACTTCTCTGGTGGGGTTCTAATTTCACGGGTAGCAGTCTCGCCCGACCTGCTGTAACCTGAGTCCTTCCCACCGGCAAAACAGTCTTCCTAAAACTGACATAGTGTGGGTCATGTAGTCCATGGGGTGTAGTCTTTCAAGGATAAGCTGCTCTAGTTTGGAAGCAAGGGCCCTCTTTGTTTTTCTATTTCTGGAAGCAGGGGCCTTCTCTTTCTCTTCAGGTCTCCCCCTGGATTACAGCTTTTTATAGCATCCGCCCGCTCCGGCGTGAGCACCTTTTCCCACGGGCTGTGAGAGAATTGCTCCATCCCCCATGGACTTCATGGGTTACAGGAAGACAGTTTGTTTTATCATAGTCTTCACCATGGCTTGCAGAGAAATCTTGACTCCGACGTTTGGAACACCTCCTCCCCTTCTTTCTTTCCACTGACCTTGGTGCAGCCATGTGATCTTTTTCCACATGTCCTCACTTCCTCCTCTTTCTCCAACTAGGCGGGAAAAAACCTGCTGCTCTTAAGTGCCATTGCCAACAAATTCCACCAGTTCAAAGACTTCTGCGGGATTTTGCAGTTCTGAGAAGTTTATTTCGTCTAAGTTCTGCGTTGGGGAATTGCTCGCCATGTTTCTGCCGCCGGCCACGTGGCCTGGCCGCCACTGTGCGGGCGCTGCCGGCCGTCACGGCACCGGCGCCATTCGGTGCCTCTCTTCATGCGGGGCGCTGAAAAGGGGAAGCCGCCGCCGCTGCCCTTCTGCCCGCGGCGCGGCTGGCTAGAGGCGGCCAGACAGGCAAAATTCGCCGTGGGCTGTGCCGAGATGGTGCCGCTCGTGCGGCTGCGGCAGCCGCGTGGCCACATGGCCGCACCCGGCGCCGGGATGGTCCCAGCCGCAGCGCCTCGCCACCCCTGGGAAAAAGTGCACCTGTGCGGTTTTGATTTTTTCTTAAATCTGTAATGACCGAGGTGTTACCAACCTCTCTACTCGGGCCAGCAGCGTGTCCGTCTTGAGAGCCATCAATGATCGGCTCTGTCAGATATAGTGGAAGCTTCTAGCAGCTTCTCACGGACGCCACCTCTGTGGCCTTCCCCCCACCACCACCACAAAACCAGGCTGTGTTAAACCAACACAGCTTGCTTGGGCAAGGGACTTCTCTCATTGTTTGGAGGGTGGGAGAGGTGTGGCGGGTCATCCCTAGTCCGTGGCCATCTCTGTGCTTGTCATTGCTTGGAATAACCCTTTGGGGGAGAGGGTTTTGCCATGCCGTGGTGTCCAAAAAGCATTTAATTCTGCATGCCCTCATTTCCCTAATGCGTCGGGATGTTTCCAGCCCTTTGAGGGGCTGCAGACCATACCTTAACTCTACTGTACTTGAGTTTTCCATACAGCCTGGTTTTACAGCTTAACATTTGGATCTATATTTCTTGTGCTCTGAAGGATGGACGTAACTGCAGCCCAACCAGGGAATTTTAAAAGAAAAATTAAACCTTCCTCTCGAGCCTTCCTATTGCAGTTCTGGGGGTTAGAGTCTCCCATGTGTTTCCCAGACCAGCATCCCTGGGTTTGGGCACGGTACCCGCGGTTAGGTCCACCTCCTGAATTTCGCAGTTGTGGAAAGCGTGCCGTCTCCCATGTCACTCCTAATTGGCACAGGCACATCCCAGGCATAAGAAGGGCTGTCCTTGGATTGTTTATCCCTGCACAGACACAAGGCGGGGTGTGCGACCCTGCTACCCGTCAAATCTGGTTTCTGGATTGGCTTTCCTTGGGCTGCTGAGGATGCTCTAGTACCGTCTGCCTGCCTTCAGCTGTATTAGTAAATACCTTCTAACTGTGGCATGAAAATTGATGAAGTGTCCTAGATGGAATGAGTAAATGTACCTAGTGTAACTGATTCTTCTAGAGGGAAACTTCAGGCACAATTAGTATATGTATTAGTAGTACTAATTAGTATTAGTAGCCAAAAGGCTGTCAGAGCAGCCTGTGCGTCCTCTGGATGACGTTTTTAGATGCCGATATTCTTACCTAAGTATTTCTTTTTCTAGGGAGCCCCGAAGGGCAGGAGATGTATGTTTTTAACTTGACATCACTCACAGAGTCTGAAAACGTCTTGTCAGCTTCGGTGTATTATTATATCGGTGATCGGCCGCATGCGGAGTGGAACTGTTCCCAGTCCAGTGCCTGTTCTCATCACAGGCACGGGAAACCTGAAATTCAGATACGTCTTTCAGTTGGGACCTTTCCTTCAGTTGGGAACCCAACTCGGAGCCTGGGACATTTCCTCATCAATGTCTCTTCTGCTTACCAGGACATCCTTTCCTGGCAATGGAAGGATATCACTCGGCTCCTGCATGAAGCAAAGCAAAACAACGAACTGCTGATCAGTGTTAAAATGGATCTGAGCAGCCATCACCCCTGGGAAAGGGCATCTTCTTCCTATGAACCCTACATCTTGATTTACGCCAATGATTCTGCTATCTCAGAGCCAGAGAGTGTTGTCTCCACTTTGCAAGGACATCGTCATCCTCTGGCGAGCGTCTTTTCCAAGCCAGAAAGCCACATGAGGAGCAGTGTCAGGAATCGCCGGAGAAAACGCTCTGCAAACATCCTGTTGCCGTTGCAGAATAACGAGCTTCCGGGAGCCAAGTACCAGTACGGTGAGGACGAGAGATGGGAAGACAGAAAACCCTACAAGACCTTCCAGCCACAGTTAGCAGACAGGGCCAGGAGTAAGAAAAAGCAGAGGAAGAATCATCTCCAGAAGACCCAGACTCTCCAGTTCGATGAGCAAACACTGAAGAAGGCGAGGAGGAAGCAGTGGAACGAGCCGAGGTATTGCGCCCGGCGCTATCTCAAGGTGGATTTTGCAGACATCGGCTGGAGCGAGTGGATTATTTCCCCTAAGTCCTTCGACGCCTATTACTGCTCAGGAGAATGCCAATTCCCAATTCCAAAGGTATGGTCTTTATTGATTCATTTTCACTGTCTGTTACCATGAACTGGGCATTTTTTTTCCCACATCAGTCAAAGGCAGCCGGTGCCGGTATGCGTTTGGATCGAGGACCTACGTGGTACCTTTGCCCCGTGCAGCAGGTTAGAACAGCTAGTATAAAGATCAGCTTGCAGAGGTAATTAGAAAAACTTGCTATTAGTTTTTCATCTGGTATCCAAATTGCCATAAAACATTTCCTGAATAGTGCTTATGATGTGTGAACTTGTTATTAGCCTGTTTAACAAACAAAATACAAGCCAGATCTGGAAAATTGTTTCGTAGGCGGCACTTGTGCCCGAAAGGAGCCCAGAGCCCCACCACAGGCAGTGGGCACAACGCGCTCCAGGAAAGCCCTGTACCATGGGAGGCAAAGCTGCCCCAAGGGCAGAGAGCTCCGGGCAGTGGCGGGAGTGGTCGGGGCACCCGTCGAGTGTAAGAGTCGAGTGAGTTACTTGTGTGACTGACCAAGGGGATCCAACAGCAGTGGATCTAGGCCCACTGACTTTCAGAATATCCTCTGGTTTGCAAGAGTTAGTTTCACGCGAGTAGCAGGCGAGGCAGATGTGCTCCTAGCTCTGTGACCTAGATAGATGAACTCTGCTCCAAATGTCCAGTGACGTTCTTAGCGACATGTAGCCCCTGGAGGCTGCTGAAACCTGAGAGCAGGACGTGGGATTTGAGGCTGGCCTAAAATGAGGGGTTATGCACAAGTAACACCTGCAGGAAACATCAGTAAAGGCAGGGCTCTTGGACTCACTGCAGTGTTTCATTCCAGAGTTTTTATTCCTGCCACGGTGAAGCCAGAGCAGTTGGTTCCAGAATGTATCTGGCATTTCAGCTTAAGGAACCAAGGGAGTCGCCCTTTGAAAGTGATTCAGAGAGGAATTGTACCAAAGGGGATGGCGCTGAGACAAAGCAAGCTGAGGAAGGTGGGGTCCTCTCCTTGAAGGAGGAGATGACTTGCCTACCTCCAGCTGCAAAGGCAGGCTTTAAAGCTGAGGATCACAGGATCTGCCACTACTAAGACTGTGTTCGCAGAAGGGTACTCTGACCCTCAGACAAGAACAGACCAGTCTGTGCCTGTGGGTATATAATGTTCCCTTGCTGAGGGCAAGCTCCTAGAGTTAACAACCTGTTGGGTATCTAAGAACAGATGTGCTCCCCACGCTCCAGATTTTCAGGCCTTACCCGTGCCCCGGTTCTAGTTAGCTGGTTTGACTGCTGTCAAACCCACACGTGCTGGGAGTGTGACATGGCGCAGAGCTTGCGGGCTGGGCAGACGCCCTCCTGGTCGGGAATGAGAGCTCCTAACTGCCATTGTGTGCCCGTAACCCAGCTGTAATGACATTCCGCAGGGCAGCCAGGCTCCTGAGGGCCGTGCAGCTTGGCAGGTGTAGCCTGACCGCAGCTGGGCTCACTCACAGGCTGGGCGGTTTGGAGGCAGCTCGGCATTTTTATCTCCTGCTGCGCCCTCTCGGCCTCCCCTGCTTCAGCCCTTCTCTGAGCAAACTTCCGCCTGCTTTCCACGACCGCGGCTGGACGGAGCACAGGCAGCCCGCAGGCAGCAGCCTGACTCACCCCCCTCGTGCAGGGCATTATGCAAGGGGATTTGAGTTTCCTGAGGAGCACAGGACTTGGGTTTTTGCTCTGCTCACGGTTAAATTCTTGCTGGCTGAAGCAGAGTTCTGCCAAAGCTGGTTATTCTCCAGGGCGCACCTGAAGGACCAGCGCAGCGTGCTCAGCACGGGCTGGGGTCAGTGAGGAGGATGTTTGTTCTCTGTTGTATGCTACCCACGTCAAACAGGGATACTTCTTTTAGGACAGCACGTGTCCAGGCTGTTGCCACTGAAAGCTGAGACCATGCTTGAAATCCATTCGGTGCTGCTCAGCTTGAAGTCAGTTTGGTGCAATTCAGCATTTTGGGGCTATGGATTCCATGTCTGAAGGAGAAGATTTATGATGAGATGTTACGTGGCATATTTGGAGACTTGATTTTGTTTTCAGTACTATTGGCTACAGGAAATAGGATCTCAGTAGGTGTTCTACCTTTGACCTGCGATCAGCAGGCTCAGGACAACTGTTGAGCTCCCAATTATTTTTGGGGAGAACGCTGCCCAGCAGCTGAGTAAGGGAACATGGCTGTGCTACCACAGCTTTCACTTCTTTCTGGAGGCAGAAATGATACAGAAATCTGAATTTTACCATAATCTGTGTTTTTAAATCCCTGGCTGCTACCGTTGAGGAGTATAGGTACTCCTGAATTCAAAACAAATCAACAGAAATGTCTTTCTTGAGATCAGCTTAGATGGAAACTTACAACTTTGTGGACTAATGTGCCGCGCAAACGATAAGACAAGCTGGAATTTCAGTTATTCCTGTGCTTTTTGCAGGTCCGTATCTAACCCTTAAGCGTGACTTTTTTCCCAGAAACAAAACACGTCTCGTCG